>NC_056726.1:999750958-999850958 GCF_019279795.1 Protopterus annectens | reverse complement strand
CAATGTGTAGTAAGCTGATACCTGTTCTAGCTGGTATTCCTGACTGATGTTATCTCTACATTTTATCTTTGCACTATAAACGCGTGTAATACGTCAACCTAGAACCAATGGCACTCTTACTCAAGGCTACTTCCGTTGCCATCAAGAAACAAATATTGTATAATACACTATCAAGACATTTCCTTTCAGCAACCAGTAGAGTATTGTTTAGCTTACAAACTTGCTTATGAGCTGTCACTGGTGCTATCAATATTAACTTCATCACACTTACCTTGGCTGTAAAATGTCCTTTGAAAAATATTTACCATGCCTACTCTGCCAGCACTTTCACTTCATTCAAGTTATATTTCTTCAGTTGACATCTACACATTCATATCACCTGTAATTAACATCAGTAACACATACTGTTATGTTATAGATATAAACAAGTATGTATGACTTAATGTTTAGTTCTTGCATACTGTAGAATATCACGTCATACCCACCTTTGCTATCACCGAGGTAATTCTGGCATCCATGTCAAATACGAATTCCATTGTCAGTTGGACGTTAGTCTCCAGCAGTGTCCAGGACAATTACTTTTCATTACCAGGAAATGGATTACACAACTTTCAGCTCAGTTTTTCTCAAGCACCAGCACTCACACACGAGAGAGAACCATAGGAAAAAATTACATCATTGTATACATACACACACTTTACATTGTTCAGCTGTTGAAGAGAGTTGAATTTCCTAGAATGGCTAATATTATAGGCATTCCAAAAATACATAAATGTTTCGAAAAACCACCTTTTAGACCTATAATATCAGGATCCAAGTCCAAGACTTTCAACATAGGGGTTACAATAGATCAATGGACCAAACACGTATACCAAAATGTAACACACCTAACAAAAGATTCTTGGAATTTTTTGGGAAAATTAACCCCTGATCTATGGGACAGTGATCTCATTTTCCTTACTGTGGATGTGGTTGACTTATTTTCTTGCATACCAAAAGAAATAGGTTTAGAATATTTCAACAATAGTTTGTGTAAATTTTCTGCCCTAAGTTGGGACAAGATTAATTTAATTGTAGACATGATGGGATTGATCTTGGAGCATAATTATATTCAGTTTCAAGGGGAATTATTTAGGCAGACCAGAGGAGTTGCTATGGGTGCCTCTTGTGCCCCGATTTATGCCAATCTTTTCATGTTAGAGTGGGAATCTGAACATATATTCAGTAGTGAATTTTTTAAGAAAAATATTGTGCTGTATACCAGATATTTAGATGATTTATTTATTTTATGGAAGGGAGCAACTGATGACATTAACAAATTTATAGACTATATAAATAACACAACGGAATTTTTAAAATTCACGTTTCGAGTTGAATATGAAGGGATACCTTACTTGGATACATATATTAAAAATAATGGTTCTAGTTTTGAATCTAAGATTTATAGAAAGGAGACTTTTTCCAATGACTATTTGGATTTTGGAAGTAATCACCTCCACATATTTTTAAGAACGTATTCAAAGGTCAGTGTATACGTGCTGCGTATGTCTTCCAGTAGAGCTATCATGGAAACAGAATTGGAAGTTATTCATAAGATGTTCTTAAATAGAGGATATCCCAAATGTATGTTGGAAAATATTATAGACTATGTGAAGCAAGAGTGGGGTAATAAATATTTACCTTTGTTAGGTGTACCTTATAAATTTTCTAATAGAACTGACTTGCACACAAGAACACAAGTCTGTGTGATTAGGTTCAACCCTTATACAAATATTGTTAAGGAAATTTTACACAGACATTGGGACATTCTTACATTATCTGAAAATGTAAGTAGTTCTGTAGGTCAGTATCCTAGTTTTGTATATAGGACATCCCACAATTTGAAATATTTATTGGAACATCCTAAAGGAGACAAAAAACTAGGTAACACCACTAGAGGAACTACTAGATGTGGTTCTTGTAACCAATGTAAGCATATAAATAGTAGTTTGGTTATTAAATTAAACAACGTAACTAAAACCCATATACAGAGCAAGTCAGGGAATTGTAACACACAGAGGGTTGTTTATTTAGCTACTTGCACATCTTGTCCGGCATACTATATAGGAAAGACCGATAGGAAGCTTAAAACCAGGATGTATGAACATTTTTACAAGATTAAAAGGAAAGATTACAACAATGCTCTTAGTAAGCACATTATTGAAAAAGGTTCCACCCACTTTTTTGTATTCACTATTATTGACCAAACTGAGGTTTCTATTAGTGGAGGTAATTGGAAAGCATATTTGGCTATGTTGGAAAGTAGGTGGCAGATTTTATGTGATGCCACAACTAGCCCAGGATTAAATGATTTTATAAGTATTAAACCTTTCTTGTTGTTGGACTGATCTACATAAAGTATTCACAATTACATACATATATATTTATATATATTTATTTATTTATTTATATATTTATATACTAATATTTACAAATTTATCGATCATTATTTATTTAGAGTACACAAGTTGTAGATTGAGATATTTTAGTATTAGTATTTTGTACTCATTCTTACATATATATATATTACTGTTACTGTTCAACTCACACTTTTAACTTTTTACTTTCATATATTTTTAAATATTTTTAAATATTTCTATATCTCAAACAACATTTTAAACAACATTTTAGATTCAATGCATTTTTAGTATGCAATTTGTTTCTCATGTATCTCATTTTTAACAAGTATTATAATATATAATAGGCTTGCATTGTTCTGATTTATTTATTTATGCAGATGATGTTTTTGCTAGGTTATTAGCTATATGTTATGATGTGATTAATCCATTATTATGTATACAGTTTATTCAGGTTTTGTTCATTGCCCTTTAAGTGCAACACTGAATTTTGGTGCCAAAATGTTTTTAAATAGTGCAATTAAAGATGTATTCTTGGTTCTGAGGAAGTCTGCTGAATTGCAGATGAAAGCGCTTAACCAGGATTGTAGTATTTCTTATTGGAATTCTGTTTGTCTTTGTCCGTTCAATAAATCAACTGTTTTCACCCCGTTGTCCGAGCTGTGGTCTTGTCGGTTTGGTCTCTACATTTGGAATTGTTTACCTTATTTCGTTGTTCCTTTGGCTGAGTTCGTAGCTTACAAACTTGCTTATGAGCTGTCACTGGTGCTATCGATATTAACTTCATCACACTTACCTTGGCTGTAAAATGTCCTTTGAGAAATATTTGCCATGCCTACTCTGCCAGCACTTTCACTTCATTCAAGTTATATTTCTTCAGTTGACATCTACACATTCATATCACCTGTAATTAACATCAGTAACACATACTGTTATGTTATAGATATAAACAAGTATGTATGACTTAATGTTTAGTTCTTGCATACTGTAGAATATCACGTCATACCCACCTTTGCTATCACCGAGGTAATTCTGGCATCCATGTCAAATACGAATTCCATTGTCAGTTGGACGTTAGTCTCCAGCAGTGTCCAGGACAATTACTTTTCATTACCAGGAAATGGATTACACAACTTTCAGCTCAGTTTTTCTCAAGCACCAGCACTCGCACACGAGAGAGAACCATAGGAAAAAATTACATCATTGTATACATACACACACTTTACATTGTTCAGCTGTTGCTCTGTATTTATTAATACCCACTCAGACAACTCATTTTCAGCTACTACACACTGCCATGTACCTTAAATGTCACACCTTTGCATATTAGCGGAGACCACTCCCTATACTGTCTACTGCAATAACCATGGTCAAAGTGATACAAGCAATCACCCTAAATACGTGCAAAACTGGATGGAAACCAAAACTTACTTCAGCTGCTACAGTGCACGTCATACAAATTGAATGTCCCATCCCATCCAACAGCTTCATTAAACTTTCATAAATGAGTTATCAGCTTCTGTAACTGCTTAAACATGACTGTCTCAATTTCAAAGGCCATATAAAACTTGAGGGACTCGACCATTTCCCAAATTTTCACTAGCAATGTTACTACATGCATTTTAATGTACTTAACGATGCTATTCAGACAGGTCGCTGCTGTCCAAGTCTCGCAGACTGACACCATTTCTCGCATAATATTTAAACTTCGCACTGCCTAACATTTTGTGCATGTGACAGATATGGAATGGCCCATCCCATCCAACAGCTACATTACACTTTCATGAATGACTTAACATCAGCTTCTGTAACAGATTAAACATGACTGTCTCACTTTCAAAAGTAATATGAAGCTTTAGGGACTGTACCATTTATCAAATGTCTACTATTAATACTTCTACCTGCATTTTTTCAGTGCTGAGTGACAGTAATCAGATTGGTAGCTGCTGTCAGTCTCACAGACTATCTGACACTATCTCTCGTACTATAAAACAATTGCACTGCTTAAAATTTAAGCTCTTTGACATACACACATGACAGCCAACTTCTCCATAATTTATACTAAACTCAACTTCGCAAGTAGTCTGAACTATACATTTTTATGTGTAGTTGACTACTTGCTGCAAGGGACTGAAACTGTGCAATCACAGTATTTTTCTCTGATCGCTCAGATCGAGCTATGTTTCTGGGCAGTTCTGGTACTTCCATTGGCTCCACACACAGACTACCTGGCTTGGCAGACACTACATTCATCATGAGTCCGTAGATGTAGTCATACTTCCTACCTTCAAATATAGGCTTTGCTATCCACTCCTGCTTCACCTTGGGATACACTATTCTGTATCTCTTTTCACCAATTGGCTCAGAGCAACTAGAGGGACATCTAATCACTGAATGCTCCCTATTTTGATTTGCATTGTGGTCCAAGACCGCTAACATCGTTCTTGCTTTCATGCCTCCATAGCTAAAGTGCTCTAACTTTGGACAGTAACGACACAGCAATGCATGGAATACCTCCAGATTGCCAGTATGACAAAACTTTGTAGTCTGCTTCAGATCTTTTAGAAACACTGTGTTACTTACAATCTTCTGCAGGGCACTGCGGCACTCCCCTCCTTCCTCTAGGTATTTTTTATCAGTCCCATGAGGGACTGGTACTTCATGTGGGCATTTCACATATTTGGTAGCACACCCCCAGCTATGTTGGTCAATCACATGATATGACAGGGACAACCATTTCTCCATAAGCAATACTGGATCACCCTCACAAGTTGCTGTACACCACCAGAAATGATTACAAATACTGCGACTCCATGGAAGTAAATCCTCTTGTCCTTTCTGTTTGGCAGCCAGCATAATTTTTTTACGAATGCTTTTGCACATGTGCCAAATGTCAAATTGATGTTCTATCTGAGTAAATTTAGTATGCATTAGTGATGCCTATCTGTTGCCACTACTCCGATACTCACACCCTTACTAATTAAATTTCTCATGCACTTTTCAAAACCGATCTTCTCATGTCCCACTGATGACACCCCTTCACAGATCTGCTCCACTGCAAAATCTACTATGCATCCTGTGATTAAATCCATCATACTGTAGGTACAGTACTTCATTGAAAATCCTGGACTGTCACAGCATCCATCTCCACCTAACTTTATCAATCTTCCTTCAAGGTCCTTCAACAGGTACTTCTGATGGTCATGCCAATGGAATTGCACAACTGGGAAAAGATATTGACTCTGTATGTCATAGTATGTCCTCTTTCTAATGAATTCTACACCTAGGTAAGCACAAAACCTTGATATATGTGCGTAAGTACTACCACTGAACAGTACTGCTGCAGCACTCATTAGGTTGCCTGCTGGCATTCGACCGAGCAGTGATTGACTTTCCCAACTTAGAATTTCACGTCCATTAAAACAGAATACTTTCACACAAACAAAAGTTCCAAGTATGGTCTTCTTCTCAATTTCACAAGCTGGTGCCCTGCATATCGAACATGTTAGTTTCAACAACAACTTATTGAGGCATGTTTCAAAAACAATGACTTTTTTTTGTCCAACAACTACTTCCTCCTCTGACAACTCCAGGAATGAATCATCTGCATCAGACTGAGACATACTTGTTGAGGATTTGCCCCAATCTGGGTCTTCCTCATTCTCGTTACTCTCATTTCCTGACATACTCATTGACGATTCGCCCCAGTCTGGGTCTTCCTCATTCTCATTATTCTCATTTCCTGACATACTTATTGACAATTCGCCCCAGTCTGGGTCTTCCTCATTCTCGTTATTCTCATTTCCTGACATACTTATTGAGGATTTGCCCCAGTCTGGGTCTTCCTCATTCTCGTTATTCTCATTTCCTGACATACTTATTGAGGATTCGCCCCAATCTGGGTCTTCCTCATTCTCGTTACTCTCATTTCCTGACATACTTATTGAGGATTCGCCCAGTCTGGGTCTTCCTCATTCTCGTTATTCTCATTTCCTGACATACTTATTGAGGATTCTCCCCAGTCTGGGTCTTCCTCATTCTCACTATTCTCATTTCCTGACATACTTATTGAGGATTCGCCCCAATCTGGGTCTTCCTCATTCTCGTTACTCTCATTTCCTGACATACTTATTGAGGATTCGCCCCAGTCTGGGTCTTCCTCATTCTCGTTATTCTCATTTCCTGACATACTTATTGAGGATTCGCCCCAGTCTGGGTCTTCCTCATTCTCGTTATTCTCATTTCCTCTACTTCTGTCAGACATACAATCATTACTACTGTTGTCACTATACATGCTACCCTCATCATTTTGATCTTGGACCTGCACTGGTTCAATACCAGACTGTACCAATGAGTGATGATTACTAGCACTCTCTAAAGAATTATTATGACCTACGTCCTCTTCTGTGCTTGGATGCACATCATTTAAGTTATGTGTGTATTTTGACACCTTACTGTAGTTGTGCTCTATAAATGGTTGCACTATTATTTCGGGGAACTGAATAGCAACATCATGGCTTTTGCTAAACTTAACCTTAGATGTCATACTACTAGTTTCTGGTATCTTTGCCTGTATTCCAACACTTACTGCAGTACCCATATTTTGGGTCTGGCAGGACTTGTTCTTCAACTTATCAGTTTGTCTAAATCTGCTAGTCATTACCTCACTGCTGTCCACAATGACTTCTGTGCAAACTGGTAGAAGTTCCATCTCCACCTATTTAGAATCCAAAGTACAGTCATCCTTAGCAGTACTTCTCCAAACTGATTGTCATACATTACAATTAGCATACACAGTAAGGTCGAGTACATAAAAAGCATTGCAGCATTTTCATGCCTAAAAAGAATCATTTCACTGACACAGGTCAGTGTCTCATGTCATGTCTCACTGAATTATGAATCATGACAATCAATGTTAAGAATGGATCTGTCCTGACAATAATTTAAGGGCCCTTCATGGTTGTAATGCTTGTGCTATTGTAGTCAATTATAAATAAAGCACAGGAAGTAAGCCTCATAGTACATGTCTGTATTTACAGTCTTTCAAACTGGGTCATTCAAACGCCTGCACTTTTATTTGTATATTACACCTGACTTACAATATCTGCTTAGCCTTCCTTACACTATTCTGCCATGTCCTCTGATGGACATTGTGGCCTACCAGTGAAACAATTGCAGGACAAATACACATGTAAAATTGGTATTGTAAATACATTGGACACATGCACCTATGCTTCACATTTCCCTGCCAATTCCATTCCACATTTTGGGATTCTGTGCGTTCTGACGTCCTGGATAAGCTGACCATCAATAAGGTGCTACAAGGATGGCCGCAGCTGCCAAGGGGTGTAATCCAAAAGTCCACTGCAAATACATATATAGACTGTTTTTTTGTTGAATCAGAACACAAAGGAATCACTGTACACTTATATGATCTGCTATTTAACTGATGGACTGAGTAGTACATGTTACTTACATAAGTAGGATGAATGCCCGAGTCTGTGTACCCACTGATATTCTGCTCACTATCGTCCATCCGGGTGCCCTCACAACAGTCATCCTCCATAACCGATGCATTCTGCTATTAATCCAAAATGAAAAGAAATAACAGTTAGACACTGATGTATGCATCTCTATCCAGTTATGTATACACACCCTTGACTTTTGATGAATGTGCCACAGTTCACTAGTCAAATGCCCTCTTCTCACCATGAGACGAAATTACACCCAGGTTGATGTCACTTCATCTTTCAAATACACATTATTTGCATGAGCCCTTCACACCAGCCCGATCCTACAGACCCTCCTGTTTCAATTATCTCTACTGAAAAAAGCACATTACAGGCAAATGTTAGTGACAGGACTCTTAACCCGTAACTTTGGATTTGGTTCTGCTTTAACAGTGCTTTCACGGTTTGTGTCATGACAACATCCATCCTGTAAATGCCCACCTTAATGACATCATACTACTCATACTTCCAAGCCTGTGTGTGACGTAACTGATGCCCGCTGAGGTGTACAACTGTTAGTCTAATGTACAGCAGTTATTCACATATTTTCCAGTTATCTACTCTTGAAATTGCACAATATAATTTTAGTACAAATGTAATTATACATTGTAAATAAAGCCTTAATTGTACACCATCATGCTCAAATTGCAAAATGAAGTGCATAGGCTACTTTCAAGTGTACTTTTGACTGATGCAACCTATTTGATTTACCTGCATAGTACTGCTTCTGGATGGCTCCTCCAAATGTTGTTGTACGGGCTGTGGTTCTGACAGAAGTTCTTCCACAAGCTGGAAAATAAATGAAAAACACATCATGTACAAAATTGTAACCTTCAATTAACCCAGTGATGGCGATGCATTTGCAAGTGCATGTACAACAGTAATCTTTGTGCACACCACTGATGTAGTACAAATACAATCCAGTACTTAAGACCCTTCTCTGTATCCCCACCTAAATTTAGACTACAGATAATGTTGTGTTATTGCACATGAACTTCACTATGTTACTCTCAAGGGACATCTCCATTACAGTGACTATATATAACCCTCCTATTGCTTAATGGGTTATAACCTTGATTTCCCAATATTGGTAGTATTGCACTACTCTCCTGGCATCATTTAATAGGGAGTTGTAAAAGCATACATACCTTTTGTCGCATATTCCGATCGATACGTTGCACTAAAGTATTTTGTATCTGATTGTTACCAAAGTCAAAGAGTGTTGGGAGTGCATTGACCTTCAAAATACGACAAGGTCTACGTTGTTTCAGGTTTTCTGACATCAATTCAAATCGATAGTCCAGCTCAAACATGTCTTCTTCAAAATGACGTGAACATAAGTAATGCTTTGGGGGATTGCTCACTATCTCTTCCTTAACAAATTTTCGAATGTCACCAACATCAGTTCCACATCGACATACCCAAAATGTTCACTGTTGTATATTGCGTGGAAATCTGTGGAATGACATGCCTTCGGGCATGCGACCTCTTCGGGTCTGGCAGACATAGGCCAGGCACTGCGGCATTCTTGCTAATCCTTGTGGAGAATAGTGATGAACCTGAAAAAAAAAAAAAAAAAGACAAGAAAAGAACATGTAGTTATTGATTGAAATGTTTCACATAAATCTCCTGTAATACAGTACATATCTGTTGCATCAAAGACCTTTTACTC
This sequence comes from Protopterus annectens, assembly GCF_019279795.1. Taxonomy (NCBI): domain Eukaryota; kingdom Metazoa; phylum Chordata; order Ceratodontiformes; family Protopteridae; genus Protopterus; species Protopterus annectens. Next base: position 999,841,380 of record NC_056726.1, on the reverse strand, counting down.
AAAATATATTTCAGTGCTACAGTGCAACATATAGCTATCTGTAAATAGAAATAAAAACTTGACTTTGATCTGTGCACACTTCTCCCAAAAAGAATGAAGTGGCACTGATTAAAAATAGTTTAACAAAAGATTCACTTTGCCTGTGCAAGTATGCATGCAATACATGCTGTAGACGCATAGTCAGTTTTTTCTAGGATATAGGACAATTCCATATTTACCATTCCAGTACATTTGCCATTGACACAGTCTGCCTCAAATAAGGATAAGACCAAAAATTTTAAAAGAATCAAAACTTTTATTGCCATACAAAAGCACAAGACATGACATGTTACACTTTTATGTATCCTTACAGCACAGAATCATGATCATCTGCTGTCCTTTTCAGATACTGAATTGTCATTCCAGTACCTTTACACCTATGTATTTCAGTTACTCAGGGTATACCCATATCCCTTCGAAAGGCAGGAAGCCAACATATTCATTGTCGTCTGCAGGAAATTGTCGACGTATACGTGAGACAACACATGCCAGAATGACAACTCTGTTCCCACGTCCCAGTCTCCGGTTTTCAAAAATCCATAGCACATATGCCTGATATGCCTCCATGCGGTACAACCTGTGAAATTATGACATCTTGTTTATCAACTTACACCTCATCATGCATTAATCACAATTATCATGAACCAGTACTTTCTCCCATTCCTAGGTAGGAGTATGTAGTTTTACACGAGTGTGGGCAAACTGCAGCATACATTGGACAACATATAACTGTTTAATAGCACAGGATTCGTGATTATGGCTAATCTACTGCTCACAAAGTTGTAATGTGGCTTCATTTTACACCTTTCAGCATTCAACTCCCAATGTGTCAGCACAAACTACTCATTTTGCTATGGCAGCCAGAAAGCAAGTAAACATGCTCTACTATGGCTACAAAAGTCAACCACAAAGTAATTAAACATGCTTTTGTCTGGTCACAACACTTAAACTGCACATAAATGGTGTTGTTTGAAAAAATAATGTTCATACTGTGCAAGATAAGATCTACCACCCACTTCAATTTCTGCTGAGAGGATCTCCATGCTGTAACAGCAACCCTCTTCCAAATTTCTTACTGATCCCTTACCTATTGGTCCACCGTATGTTGCGTGATTGCCTTCTAACATAGTGCATTGCACGCAGAACTAATTCCAGTACAACAGGGGTCCGGCGCACCATTTCAAAGTCGATGTGATCAGTGATGCACAGGGGCTGGAAGGAGATTTCAAGCTGTGCAATTTTACCACATGCTCGATGGGATGATACACAGCAATAGCATTCACTAAAAGTGTTCATTAGAACGCACTTTTGACAAGTGCACCAACTCATGCTCTCTGTATTCACATCATGTGCTTCAGCATCACTGCTTTCACTGCTACCTTGGCGGTGAGTTTGTCTTCGTTCTCCAGGGGCATATTCCGGCTCAAAACTGAAAGAGACTGGACCCTGCATATAGGTTCATAGGTTCATACTAGGCTATCTGCCCTAGGGCATTTATAAGCCTAGCCAAAGTGTGTTTGGCTTTCGCCACCCATTTTAAATTAATTTTGCTATGCCCTTTTTCGAGGTTAGTATACTGTGCCTCTGTCTAACAGTGACACAGAAGTGATACCCAGGGTAAACCTATGATCTCCCATCCACTCATCAAGATTCCTCTTGAAGAGAGTCAATGAGGGACTCTGCCTAACCTGGACTGGGATTTTATTTCAGAGTGAAGGGAGCCTCTGGGTTATGAATCTGTCCCTCCAGCATGTCCTATTTATTTCAGTGCTGAGGTTCAAGTCTCTCAAGCGTGTAGCTCGATGGGATTTGGATTTTCTGAGGTGCAGCATGTCCATTAATTCCGGGTTGGACATGGCTTTATACATCAGGCACAGATCGCCTCTGAGCAGGTGGTATGCCACTGAGTAGAGCTGGAGTTTCTTTTACCGGGCAGCATATGGCATCTGTTTGAGCCCTTTGATCCTCTTGGTGAGGTACTTTTGGGGTCTTTCCAGTTGCTGCAGGTGTCTGGTAAGGTACATCCCAAAAGGGGCATTGTACTCACCTGATGAGGGATGAGTAAAGATGCATGATGACCTCCCCTGATCTAGATGTGAATCCCTTCATGATTAGGTGGGCTATATAAAATGTTTTTCTAACCACTTTGGCCAAGTGGTTGACAAATGAGAGATTGCTATCAACTTGGATCCCCAGGTCCCTAATTACTTCTTCTGTACTTAATGGATTACCACCTATGTGGTAATTTGTGGGCACTTTGTTTTTGCCAAAGGGGATGACTATACACTTTTTGGCATTTAGCTTGAGGCCATGGCTCTGGCACCAGTTGTCTGCCCTTTTAGAGGATGCTTGTGTCGGCTGGAGAGTTGATTATGGCACCCAGTTTGCAGGCATCTGAGAACTTGGTCAGCCACAGTCCTTCCATGTTAGCCTGTACCTCCGTGAAATATATACCGAACAAGAGAGGTCCCAGGACTGAGCCTTGTGGTATGCCACTTGTAACTGGTTTGGAGTCTGACATGGCTCCAGCAATTCTAACCATGTGGGTTCTGACCTTGAGCCAGTTTGCAACCCATCTAGTGACATAGGGGTTTATATTTAAGCTGGTGAGCTTATCTATAGTCATAATGGACAGGGCCCATTATAATACATTAGTGAAAAACTTGCTGGCAGACCCCTTAGCTTTTAAAGAAATTACATTTCAGGATGTTAAAAGCCATATTACTAATGTGAATTTATGTATATATGATTTACAGTTTAATAATAATCTTGATTTAGATTTATTTCATTTATTTTCTGTACCTTGTCCTGTTGTTCCACAACTATATGGACTTCCAAAGATACATAAATGTATGGTAGACCCGCCAATGAGACCTATAGTCTCTGGTAATGGCTGGGTCACTGAGCCAATCTCAGTTTATCTGCAGAAACAATTGTTTCCTTTTTTGGCTAAGTGCAACTTTATATTGAAGGATACATGTGATTTTCTGACAAAGTTGTCTGCTTGGTATTTTCAGAATTCTGATAACTACAACACTGATGATTATTGGTTTGTAACACTTGATATTGTATCATTATTTACCGTAATCCCCAATACGTTTGGTATCGAATCTATTAGGGAATTCTTAACAAATGATAAGTCCATGTTGGCTGATTCTGTGCAGAATATTTGTTTTCTTTTAGATATTGTGTTAAGTAATAATATTTTTATTTTTGACCAGAAACCGTACTTACAGGTTAATGGTGTGGCCATGGGTACTCCCGTGGCCAACACATATGCAAATTTAGTATTACATCAGTGGGAATTACAACATGTGTATGATGGGAATAATTTTTTGGATTCACAAATTAAGTTTTATCAACGTTTTGTTGATGATTGCTTCCTGGTTTGGAAGGGAAATATTGCTGATTTGCAACAATTTATTTCTTGTCTAAATGCCACCACTACTTTTCTGAAATTTAAATCTACTATATCTAGATATGAAGCTGTATTTCTAGATGTTAAGGTCTATGTAAATGATGGGCTTATTAATACTACTATTTATAAGAAACAAACACATATTGGGAGATATTTACATGCAAGTAGTATGCACGCTATGCATGTCTTTCGTGGTGTAAAGTCCCAATTCATTAGGGCTAGTCGCCTCAATACTATGGATGAATTGTTTAACATTCAATTGTTAGAAATGTGTCATGAATTTAGTAACTGTGGCTACGATGTTGCTATGCTAAAACAGTTTATGGATTTGATTATACAAAATAGGAGTAATATATACTCACCATATTTTAGGAATGTTTATAATGTGCAGAATGAGACCCATACTGTTACTGCACAGGATACTACTATAGATACACGTATTAAATATGTTTCTACCTTTGCCAATAAGGTTGCTATTGTCAAAGGGGTAATCTATAAATACTGGCCTGTTTTGATGGCATCACCTGATGTTTCAAAAATACTAGCTAACAAACATTATTTTAGTTATAAAAATATGAAAAATTTAAAGAGGTTGTTATGCTATAAGGATTTTCAACCTATAGTTTCAGAACTTGATAAATCTATATATCAAATTTCTTGTTATGGAACTTACAAGTGCCATAATTGTTCATGTTGTATAGATTTGATTGATACTAAGCTTTCTGCTACTTATGCTCATCCTTATACCAAGCATTTATTTAGATTTAACATCAAAGCTAATTGCAATTCGACCAATGTGGTTTACTTGGCAACGTGCGTTGCCTGTCAGTCATATTATGTTGGAAAAACGACACGCAGGCTCAAGGATAGAATCATTGAGCACAAATCGGAAATAAGAAGGCAATACGCAAATAATGCCTTGTTTAAGCATATTCAACTACATGGTGATTTGCATAGTTTTAAGTTTAGAGTTATTGATTTAGCAACCCCCTTTATTCGGGGTGGAGATAGTAATAACTACATTGAAATAAAAGAGTATGAGTGGATCATTAGATTGAATGCTGATCATGATCCAGGTCTTAATAATACTGTTAGTATTAAACCTATACTTGCAAGACTGCAGCGTAATGTGAAATAGATATTTATATTAAATTTATATTTTTTTTGTGTTATTACATTATATTATATATGATACTATTTGTTTAATTTCTTATGTATAAACTGTTATTTAATTATTGTTTTATTACTATTTTTTTTTTAAAAATTTTGTCACATGACTTTGGCTGCGGTCATGTGCTTTTGGGTGTGTATATAAGCATATGCTTCTTTTATCTTGTGTATTTAGTATTGAGAAAGGGTTTTACCTGAAAGCTTTGCATTCGTATATAAAGACTTTTATCCAGCGTGTGTTGTGTTCTTTTGGATTTTATCAGCTATCCACGTTATTACTACGAGCTTATCTATAATGCCCGGGTGGGGTATTGTATCGAAGGCTTTTGCGAGGTCCAGGTAGGCTGTGTGGACCACCTTCCTCTTGTCAATGGCCTTGGTGACTGTTTCAAAGAAATCGACCAGGTTTAAGAGGCAGGATCTGCTCTTAATAAAGCCAAACTGGGTAGGATCCAGTGTCTGTAGGTCCCCGATATCTTTATTTATGAGGTCCATGATGATCCTTTCCATAGCTTTGCAGACCAAGCTAGTCAGGCTTATGGGGCGATAGTTTCCAGGATCCGTTGAGGCACCACCTTTGTGGAGAGGGACCACTGTTGCTGTACGCCACTCTTTGGGTACATATCCTGTAGTAAGGCTGGGATTGAACAGTAGTTTTATGTTTGGGTTTAGCTCTTCTTGGAGTCCATGTAGGACGCAGCCCGGGACACCGTCTGGTCCCATTGATGCTGTGTTTTTTGCTTTGGAGAGGGCGGCTCTTACCTGAGCATCTGAGATGTCAGTGGGGCAACTCTCTGCTGGAATAGATATTTGCCCTTTTGGTGGGGAGGGGAGGAGAAGTTTATGCTGAACCTATCAGCTAGGATGTTGGCAATGTCTGTGGGTTCGATGTATTTTTTATCATTTTGGACTAATTCTGAGCATAAAAACCAAAGCAGGATGAAACAGGAATCCAGGACGCCAATTATATCTTCCAGCCACACACCATCTTTATTAAACAACGGGTTTTAGCGCTTTCATCTCAACATAGAGACTTCATCAGAAACAAAGATTATTAATTAACAACCACTTTATATAGTGTTTCTAATTAGTGACATCACAAAAACCTATAAACATTTAAAGCAATAAAGACAATAGAAACATATACTTTAAAGTCACAATCTGTTGTAAAACTAAAACTGGTATTGGCATAATGGGTCCTGTAAGATTAATAAAGTGTACTAAGTGCATGTTAAAAAATATATGTTGTTATATTTAAACTTAAAACTATTAAAATTTATACCATATACCAAAAAATAAATAAATACTAAAAATTATTTCAAAATTATCTATTTGAAATGGTCTATTTAAAATCTCATGATAAGTGCTATTTGTTTCATTAGGTCTTAAAAATACTTTAAATATAAGGCAAAACAGAATAATATTGTTATTGTCATACATTAATTCATAAAGTATTTGACCTTTCTATTAAAAAAGGTACCAAGGAAACGGATTCATTTAACCCAGGGGGATACATGGAAGCCAGTCTAAACTGCCACTGGCTTTCTTTCTTTTTCAAAAGATTTTTCCAGTCCCCTCCTCTAATGTCTATTTTGACCATATCTAATATACCAAACACAAATTTATCAAAACCATCACAGACTATACTATGTTTATACAATGCATTTGTATTTTTACTTTTCTTTATTTCATAAAGGTGTTCATATATTCTATTTTTTAAAAACTGTTCTGTTTTCCCCACATAAAATTGTTTGCAGGTATTACATATAGCAAGGTAGATCACACCCCTGGAGTTACAATTGCCCTTTATAAAATGTACCCTACTCTTCATGATATTATTCAATACTACGGTGGGTTCAACATTAATAAAGGAACAATAGTGGCACATACCACATCTTCTAGTCCCCTGATAAACCCCAGGGGTGCTCACCAACTTGTTTTCTAACAGTTGTTTCATATTTTTACCCACCCTAGTCATAAACGTGGGTTTACTTCCTAACTTGTTATGTATAGCTTCGTTAGTTCTTAGTATATTCCAATTCTTTTCAAAAATGTGTTTGATAGCTGATGTTCTTATGTTATGGGTCAAGACACATACTGTATTAAAATTACTACTAGAAATAGAATTTTTATCCCCCTTGTTTTCTCCCAAAAGTTCCTGTGAAGTACCTGAACCTAAAAGAGGTAAACACTTATGCCCCCATAAATTATATATATCCTGTAAAATGGAATTGATCAAATCCAAAGGATATCCCCTTTCAAAAAACATTTCTCTAAGTAAATAAAATTCATTATCTAGGTCTTCTTGGTCAGAAGTCATCCTAGCAATCCTAATTGCCTGACCTTTGATAATACTCACTTTTTGTGCCAGGGGATGGTTACTTTCAAAATGCAAATATGCATTGCAGAATGTCTTTTTTCTGAAAATATTGGATTTGAATCGTTGATTTTGAATGTCCTTAGTAATTAAAGTATCTAAATAACTAATACTAGTATTATTGTACTGAAAAGTAAAGGACAAAAAATCTGTACTAGAATTAATGTAATTTACAAAATTAGATATGTCATTTTCCATACCTCCCCACAAGATAAAAATATCATCCAGGTATCGGAGATAAAGTTTGATATGGGACCAAAAAGGCCGACAATTTAAAACACTGCTAAAGAATACCTCATTTGTAGCTGGTGCATGGGGTCCATGACATGGGTCATGTGATGCAGCTTGTGACAAAAGTTTTACATACTCTGCAAGCCTAGGCGTAGACAAGTAGACTGTGTCTACACTTCACATTTTGTGAATACATGTAGTGACCGCACAGCACAATTCAAATATTTTACTAACACTTTGGCCTTAAAGCACTAACAGCACTCGGCTGAAGGTGACTTACTGACATACTCATACGGCAGCAAAAATCATTTTTTTCTGTTCTAAAATAGTACTTCATGGAGTAAACCCTAAAAGTTTCACCACAACTTTCCTTGGCTCCACCACATTAGCCATGACTACCGAGAGACCCAAGACTACATTATGTGTTTTTTATATTAGACATGTTATGAAGGCTGTGGATATGTCACATTGATGTGTACTGACCGATGGACTGAAGACTTGTGACACTATAGACAAACACCTACATTGATCAGTACAATCACACATGATCCTGAATGCTTTGCCAGCACATTTATTTAACATAAAGGACACTTGTGCAGCTTTGTTTTTGCAAACAGTACAGAGTCTCTCAACTGACATATAAATAAATCAAGTCCACTGTCACTAAAGTGAATGCCGTCATAATGGTATAACTCTGGGAACTGACCATTTATGGAAGTATGGTGAATCACAGATCCTTTGCACAGTTCCATCTGTCCCCACATAAAGCTGTTGTGCAGTCTTCGAATTTTCTCAATGGCCATAATGCTACGTGCACCCTTCCAATCCAACCGTTGTATGATATCTGACCATACGATATGCATTTTAGGCCACCATGTAAGCAGTCTATACAAAATGTGCATGATTTCCCCTTTCAGATCAACAAGAGGGTATGTGGTTAGGTCATTTACACCCAGATGCAGTATTACAATATCTGGTTCTTCACTGCAGACATTTCTCACACAGCAGGCATAGCAGACCTTCCCAGGGCAAGCCTCTTTTTCCGACCCAGGACACCATCATTTCGGACTCACTTTGCTACAGATTTTGTGCTCCTATTTTAATAGCTCTTTTTGATGACCAGTGCACATAAGAATGGCCACATATCCACACCTGGAGAGGTCTCTGAGGGATACCTAGACCAACACAGATGAAAGGATTAACAACCCACTACTGTGAATATTACACTCCCAGCATTAAAAAACTGAAACCACCACAACACACACTGTATATAATACCGACCTTCCATCTGCAGGCCTTGATGCACTGTGCATTTGTCTGGTTCCATCACAGTACCCACACTGAAATTACAATGAATACTGTTACAATGCATTCTGTAAGTATGTCCATGACAAATTATGCCGCACCTTTAGTGGCACACTGTGTTGTCAATGCAGACATGCACTCTGATCACTTACGGTTAATATATGATGCATTCCTACACATGAAAATGATTAGCTGATGTCACAACGTTGACAGTCAAAATCAGAAACCCAAACACCAACCTCATTCAAAGCCTGCAGTTACACACTGCATCCCACAGTAGTAATACTCTGGTAATGCTGCTAGCAACCGTGTATCAACAGTAGATTAGTCACGGCCAGTTTTAAATCACTGGTGTCTGCTACAGCCAAAGCACTGTCTCATCTCAACGAGTAAGTCAGTGAGATATGAGTCCATATGTATGCAGTCAGCTTTTTACATTGGATCCTGATCATGCATGCCTACTGCATAGTTCTAAAAGATACTCAGCAGTCACATTAAACTGACAGATGTCTCATCAGCACACGCATTAATACACGCTGGTATGGATGTCCGCTAATGTGTATACACATAGTGTTGGGGGGCCATGTGCATCAGGACATATACATGTTTGCAATACAGGAATAAGAAACACTGTTTTCACATAATTTAAATACAGGAGTTGGCATAAAGAATATGATGACGTGTTAAAGAGAAATCTTGGTAGTCACCTGATGTGGCACTGAAATCTGAAAGACATTTATGTGGTGTTGGAGATTCAAAGCAATATGTAGATATTTGGAGACCTATAATGGAGATAGTAGTCTTAAGTCTATCTGACAATTTTCTAGGTTATTTCTATTACCCACTGCCTGCTAGACATCACCCGTCTTGTAATAAACCTGCTTCCACCACTGGTGGAGATAAGCAAAAGCACCAACAATCTGCATCAGCAAACTGAGTATTCCAAAAACATCGTACCAAAATCACTTTTTGAGACTTTTTACATGGAAAAGCCATCCACACCCTCCTATGTAGGTGGCAAAACCACACGCACAATTTATATATACCAACTCCATCATTGCACAAAAATTCTGTTACCACTCATTCAATCCAGTGTGCATTACTAGTAACTGCATTAATCAATGTGTTCAAAAGTTCACAAGACAACATAAGTACTACTTGACAAGTGTCGTACTTTCTCCTGATAATAATTGGCCTATTACTTTACACAGCTATAAGTAGTTATTCCAGTATCATGCTAACTATAATCTGTGCAGCATATGGGGTTACTTGTTCAATCTCTTGCATCTTACATAACAGACTCATTTGCACAAAGCTCTTCAGGAATACATAACTGCACATTTGACACACATGACATTCTTTCAGACCCAGTTGTGATCAGTAGCTGCAAATGGACTGGCAAGGAACACTTCTTGCTTAGCTTGCGAACAGATGTATACACATGGTAGCCATATTTTAGCAAACAAGGTGCAAAAAAGATGACCTAAGTTAAATAATAAATGGGTCTATTCAGAAGAAAGGAAGAGCCCAGCAGAGTAAATGGACTCTGCTATCATCGTTTCTCAATGTCCCTCTTGGGCAAAAGATTGTCTCAGACATTGGGATGTAAAAAGTGGTACAGGAGGGTTACAGGGGGCACTGGAGGTAAAACCTGTTTTCTTTCTATCACAGCAACCAAAGGAAATATTATCATCAGGTTGAGTCTTATTTTGCATAAGGAGTTTGAGAACCACTGTCTCAGAGTCAAAGTGGCAAAAGGCTTCATTTCAGATTGTTTTTGGTATCAAAGAAAGAGGTGTCTTGGAGACCAGTAGCACATCTTTGATTCATAAACATGTATGTCATGGTCACTTCCCAGTGCCTTCTCTTATTAACCAGGTCAACTTGTGCAATCCGAAGTAATGTAGTGACTGCCTGATGTACACCTAAAAACCCTTGACTCTTACCAAACCAACACTCAGACTTGCAAGAGATGCAGTTATATATACAAATTGTAAGCCACACAGTATCGAGGCTAGCTAACACTAGCTGGTCAAGAACAGAAGGTCAACACTTGCAGCACACCACAGGGAACACAGCCCTCCAGATCACACACCAGCACGGCATTCACATAAAAACACAAACCAAACACTCAACTTCATGCAGGCTCTCAATCAATATCTACCCAGAAATCAGTGCCCTACAAGGCAGAAATACACTCAACAACTACAACACAACAGTAATCACGAGACACATTACTCTCTAAACAGTGTGTCATACAACCAAAGCCCCCAAGGCACAAAAACACACCCAACAACGATAGTCATAGGTGACTCAATAGTGAGGCACACTGATGACTGATTCACTCGGTTGAATAACGATAAAGTAACAGCCATCTGCCTGTCAGGGTCTATGATACACCACCTAACACACGCACTAAGGGCCCTCAACAGAAAAATATATGACTCTGTCATTCTACATGCGGGTCTGAAGGGGAGCGCATGCCTGCTCAACTTGGTTGACTTCTTTGAGTTAGTCACTAGAGGTCTGGATGAAGGCCAGGTGATTCATGCGGCCTACCTTCATCTGGCCAAGGCCTTTGACACCATTCCCTACTCAGGAACTGACTTCTCTGAAGTCCAGGACAAGAGCAAGGGACTCTGGCTGACAAAGCTGTTAGATATTAACTCGCCAAGTGATATTGACATCTTACAGACTGGCCTCACTGAGGCCAACGACTGTTGTCAGAACCATGCTCCATTTAGCATGTACCTCACCACACACCTGCAAGAACTGGATATGCCGCAAAAGTACCTCACAAAGAGGATGCTATGACTTAAACACTTGGCCTATATGGACAGACTCAAAAAACTCCAGCTATTCTCTGTTCATATCGCCTACTTCGAGGCGATCTCTGCTTGACTTAGTAAGCCATGTATGACACAGCTCTGTTGGAAATGAAACATTTAATGGAATGCCAATCCCTCCACACCACATGCTCCAGAGACCTCAGCCTCATTACCATAATCAACAAAACGTGCAGGAGGGACAGGTTCATAACCCCGAGACTGCTCATGCTGTGGAATAGACTTTACATAGATGTCAAGCAGAGCACAGAGGCATTATTAAGTAAGGGTAGGTGGCACAATGCCAGGGTAATACAATGGCCAAGGCTTGTAAAGGCTCCAGGGCCATGAGCCTAGTACTCATCTATGAAAGTAAAAAACCTTTTTATCTTGGTACTTTTTCACCTCAATTACTCTTCATAAATACTATTTTGCTATATACCCCTTTCCTGTCTACACACTGTGTATATCTACTTTAAATGTATGTATATATAAATTTAAAAAAAAAAAAATATATCATTGTTTCCTGTCTTTCCTGACCTAGAGCAGTCCAAATACAGGCTTTGCTGTATTCTGGAATTTTGGAAAGTTCCTGTGTTGCCCATTTCCTTTCTTGGATAAAGGGAGGCTTCTTTGTTCACCAGTGGCAGTGGGGAGCTTAGAGCAGCCTATCTATCCCTGGAGGAGTGTTCCCAGCACAAGAATCTAGTAGTCTATTGGCAGTTTTGGGCCAATTTCTAGCTATTTCAAGTCCACCTGTATAAAACCCACTTTGGCGTGGCTTTGCTCGATTTTGCGCATAGCGCAGCATCGGGCAGCTCCACTTAATTAGGTTTAAACCATTCTCGGCTCCACAAAGTCTGCTCTTCACTTTTTCCCTTAGAACTGATCTAGTTCTCATAATAAACACCCTATTCCTACTCTAAAGCCTGGAACTTGCTCACTAAAGCAATTATATAAGTCAGCACTAAAAAATTAAAAGCACTACACCCTCACAAACTCCCCTTGAGTACCTTCTTCCCCATTGGTCCTTTTTTTCAGTTACAAAGGAATTCCCAATACTATTCTAGCATGTCCAAACGTCAGTTGTCAATCTCCTCTCCGGTCCAGCTGGTGAATCTGGGAATCTTGAGGCAATGTTACAACTGACTCATGTACACAGACAACCCTCTCCTCCTCCCAACAAATTCCAACACATGTGAGAGATGCAACCATATAGCCAAACTGGAGGCTAAGCTCTCTCAACTCAGTACTGGTGTAACCAGTCAGGAGGAGAAGGAAACCACACTCACTACAATTCCAGTCTCACATAGACCTACCACAACAGCAAACCAAACACATAAACACACAAAAACATACTTGGAGGCTCTAAATAAAAATCTGCCTAAGCAGCAGAGACCTCCAAAGCAGACACTCAAGCAACCGCTACACCAAAACAAAACACATGCAACACATAGCTTACAAAGCCAGTGTGCCGAACAGTCACAGTCCTTCAGGCTAAACAACACACCTGATACACTTGTAATAGGTGACTCCATCATCAGGCACACTGACGTGCTGCTCACCAGGCTGAACAAGGAGAAGGTCACGGTGAGCTGCCTGTCAGGCGCTAGGATCCACCACATAAGACAAGCACTCAGGTCACTCCAAGACAAGTACAAATATGACTCAGTCATTGTCCAGGCTGGTGTGAATGACCTGAGACGTACCTCCCTGGACTACATGAAAAGATACATAGAGGAGCTCTCTGAGCATGTAGCCCAGGCCGGTATGACCCTGACCTTGAGTAGCATCTTACCCTCACCAAGAATGATGCCACAGTATGAAGACAAGATGATCAATTTCAACAATTTGCTTAAGTGTTGGTGTCATTCAAAGGGGATCCAATGCCTGTCAGCCTGGGATGACATGCTCAACAAGCCACGATGCTACGCTAGGGATGGCTTGCACCTGTCACCCCTGGGCTTTCGGATATTGGCAATGGCTCTTGCCACCCCCATAGTGCCTTTTTTAGGCAAGGCTCAAAAGACAAACCCACCTCCATAGGTATCTCAAGGGATAAGAAACTAAGAGTAATGCTACTCAACGCCAGAAGTCTAAACCTCAAGATGCATGCACTCAAAACTCTCCTTAGCATGGAGAACATCAATATCTGTGCAGTAACAGAAACCTAGTTCAAGGCTCCCAAGAGCACTCCAGCACTACCAGGTTATACCTCATACCATGCTGTTCGGCCCCAAAACTCGGACCGAACCTCAAAAGGAGGGGGAGTATCAATATTTGTCAAAGATACCCACATCTCCAGGTTGGTGGCACAGCACAAAGCATGAGAGACTGTCCATGTGCAACTAACAGTGGGTAAAACTGCCTTCCAGTTTATAGCCTGCTACAGACCACCCTCCCAAACCCAGGAACCCCACTTGGCCTTCCTGAGAACACTGAAAAATATGAAGGTCTCTCCAAACACCATTATATTGGGTGACTTCAACTACCCAAACATAGACTGGGAGCATTATTCTAGCTCCAACACCCTTGCCCAAAGGTTCCTAGAATTTAAAAACTCAAATGCTATGGAACAACTTGTTACCACTCCCACAAGAGGGGAAAACATACTGGAGCTGATCATCACCAACATGATGCTCCAGACCAGAAGTGTATCCTTCACTCATAAGATCAGACGATAAACTAATCTCACTGGATATTCACATCCCGACCCCACCACCTGCCCAGAAAACCACAGTGAAAAATTTCTCTAAAGCAAATCAAATCCTTCAAAGCCCCCGGGCCTGTGGAAAATACGGCCCAGACCGCAGAATCGTTTATAAACACATTCTATGAACACCTTCAGGAATGCATGGATCATGCAATCCCAAATAAAACCAAGACCCAATCCTCCAAAGGCAGACATCCTGTCTGGTGGACCCCAGCCATAAACAAACTATACAATAGAAGGAGGAAGCTACTACATGATAGAGCAAAATCCCAAAAAGGGAAGGCATCTCTGATCAGTATTAGCAAAAAACTACGAGCAGTCATAAAATCGTCTAAGGCCAGCTTCGAGAGAAAAATTGCACAGGACACTAAGGATAATCACAAGGCTTTCTTTAGTTATTTTAGGAACCTGGGTGGGAATTCCCAGATATGCTCAGAATTAGTCCAAAATTACAAAAAATACACCAAACCCACAGACATTGCCAACATCCTAGCTGACAGGTTCAGTGCAAACTTCTCCCCCCATCCCCACCAAAAGGGCAAATATCTATCCCAGCACCCCCCTCCCCATCAAATGGGCAAATATCTATCCCAGCAGAGTGCTGCTCCCCTGACATCTCAGATGCTTAGGTAAGAGCCTCCCTCTCCAAAGCAAAAAACACAGCATCAATGGGACCAGACGGTGTCCCGGGCTGTGTCCTACATGAACTCCAAGAAGAGCTAAACCCAAACATAAAACTACTGTTCAATCTCAGCCTTACTACAGGATATTTACCTAAAGAGTGGTGTACAGCAACAGTGGTCCCTCTCTACAAAGGTGGTGCCTCAACGGATCCTGGAAACTATTGCCCCATAAGCCTGACTAGCTTGGTCTGCAAAGCTATGGAAAGGATCATCATGAACCTCATAAATAAAGATATTGGGGACCTACAGACACTGGATCCTACCCAGTGTGGCTTTGTTAAGGGCAGATCCTGTCTCTTAAACCTGGTTGATTTCTTTGAAACAGTCACCAAGGCCATTGACAAGGGGAAGGTGGTCCACACAGCCTACCTGGACCTCGCAAAAGCTTTTGATACAATACCCCACTTGGGCATTATAGATAAGCTCACCAGCTTAAATATAACTCCCTATGTCACTAGATGGGTTGCAAACTGGCTCAAGGACAGAACCCACATGGTTAGAATTGCTGGAGCCATGTCAGACTCCAAACCAGTTACAAGTGGCGTCCCACAAGGCTCAGTCCTGGGACCTCTCTTGTTCGGTAAGTATTTCTCAGAGGTACAGGCCAACACGGAAGGACTGTGGCTGACCAAGATCGCACATGACTGAAAACTAGGTGCCATAATCGACTCTCCAGCCGACACAAGCATCCTACAAAAGGGCCTCATAGAAACAGACAACTGGTGCCAGAGCCATGGCCTCGAGCTAAACGTCAAAGTGTATAGTCATCCCCTTTGGCAAAAACAAAGTGCCCACAAATTACCACATAGGTGGTAATCCATTAAGTATGGAAGAAGTAATTAGGGACCTGGGGACCCAAGTTGATAGTAATCTCTCATTTGAAAACCACATGGCCAAAGTGGTTAGAAAAACATTTTATATAGCCCACCTAATTAATCATGAAGGGATTCACATCTAGATCAGGGGAGGTCATCGTGCCTCTTTAATCATCCCTCATCAGGCCCATAATTGAGTACAATGCCCCTTTTGGGATGTACCTTACCAGACACCTGCAGCAACTGTAAAGACCCCAAAAATACCTCACCAAGAGGATCAAAGGGTTCAAACCGATGCCATATGCTGCCCGGTTAAAAAACCTCCAGCTCTACTCAGTGGCATTCCACCTGCTCAGAGGCGATCTGTACCTGACATATAAAACCATGTCCAACCCTGAATTAATGGACATGCTGCACCTCAGTAAATCCAAATCCCGTCGAGCTACGCACTCGAGAGACTTGAACCTCAGCACTGAAATAAATAGGACATTCTGGAAGGACAGATTCATAACCCAGAAGCTCCCTTCACTCTGGAATAAAATCCCAGTCCAGGTTAGGCAGAGTCCCTCATTGACTCTCTTCAAGAGGAATCTTGATGAGTGGATGGGAGATCGTAGGTTTACCCCGGGTATCACTTCTGTGTCACTGTTAGACAGAGGCACAGTATACTAACCTCAAAAAAGGGCATAGCAAAATTCATTTAAAATGGGTGGCGAAAGCCAAACACACTCTGGCTAGGCTTATAAATGCCCCAGGGCAGATAGCCTAGTATGAACCTATATACAGTTGATGGTTGCAGAACTGAGCATGTACTTTATCCAAGCATCCAATTCAAATTTGAATAGAATCAATGTTTTTCCCTTGCTTCTGTCCACCACACAATCTGTATGCTCTATCTGTGTGTCACCAACATTTAGAGTATCATGAAAAAGACCGGTTTGTATGGGGAAGGAGTTGCTGTCCTAGAAAAAAAAAAACAATTGCATGCATTGAGGTGTAAATATGTACTTTAATTTTATGTCACATTCACCTAACCATCAGTGCATATTACATAGAAAACTTTCAGTATTGGCTCTTGTGTACATTTTGAAAAGTTTAATTTTCATCACGTCTTAGGGTCCCTTACTAAATGAGTGAATGTTGAGAAAGCCTTTTCATATGCGAGATATAGCATTTATGTTAAAGTTGTAAAACAGAGACTGACAACTATCAAGTGAACCTGAATCAGAAAGGACTGAATACTAAGAAGCCATTTAGGAACGTGAGAAAGGTCTTTAATGTGGAAATACTCAAGTGGAGACAGACAACAATAAAGCCAAGGTGACTGTGAAATGACTGAATAACAAAGACGGACAACTATCCAGCTAAGATGACTCTGAAAGGATTGAATACCAGGAAGCCAGTTAGGAAGCTGAGAGAATTCTTTCATGTGTAAATACTCACCTGGAGATGGATAACTATAAAGAAAGGAGGAGCACTTGTCTTGTCTTCACTTCAAGGCATTCAGCACAGTCAGGGGCTGAAGGACTGCTAACACCTCTTGACTATTTATCATTTTACCCTAGGCTGCATAGGTAATTGTGTAGTAAATGCTTTCTCAGCAGATTAATGCTCTTTGAATAGTACTTCACAGCAGGAAACTGATATCAAGTCAAGAATATGCCTGTGTCTGCAGACTGTGGCCCAGCATGTGTTAGTATCTGAGGCTTTAGACTAAATGCAATTTGCATTTCCTTAAATAATGATGTGCATGGTAAAAGGTAAAATGCAGTAACAGCTAAAACAATTTCAGAGGTGTTGAGATCTGTGGTTCCAATGTCGGGGTTACTATGCCTCAAGAGGGATTCAAAAAAATCAGGATGCAACATAAGGAACCTGCATACTTTGTCATTAATGGCAACATGTGGACAAATGCCAGGTCTGAAACTGATGTTGATCCAGATGAAATCAAACATGTGGTAGTCACAGATATGTGCAATTGTACAGACCTTGATGTACCATTTGCCCGGATGAACAATAGGGCCAGGATCAGCTGTATGCACACTGCCAACATGTGGCACATGACAAACATACTCAAGCGTCTCACCAGCAAGCAGTCTTATGAGGTGAATGATAAAATGATCCTAGAAACTACAAGCCTATTAGTCTGAATAGTCTAATATGGAAAGCAACAGACTGAATTCACAGGGAAATGTTCTGTTCAAAGACACTGGACCAAACTCGGTTTAGCTATGTCTACTTAACCGCTTGGACTTTATGAAAGTCACTAAAGCAATGCATGTGGGGGAAACGGTGCACCCAGTAACACCAACCTGGACCTGGCTAAGACATTTGATACAATATCCCACTCATGTAAAGCTGACAAAATCAATGACTTGGCCATAAACCACTACATATCTCAGATAGGGACAGAAAAAAAAAATGAAAATCCAAAAAAAAAGGTCTTTCAAGCAGCGGGCAGTTTTATTTCCACAAATCTTTTCTACCACATCATTCCATACAAGGATACTACACTTGTTTTATTTCCATGACCTTGCACTTCTGCAAACACACTGGCCAGATTTCTGAGGCCTCTATGAAGACTATCCATATGGCTGTTATTTCCCCTCAGGGCAGCCAGTTCCAATTTAGACTCCCCCCTCTGTGCTGGTGTCTGTCCAATGTGACAATGTGAATTAGATGTGGCCATATGAATGATTTGAGGATCCAAAAACAATGTGTAATGAATGTCTTTTTAGCTGTGAGCCATCTTATGGAGTGAACTGCAGTTTGAAAGGATGTAGCTCTCGTCTATGAATCCTAGCCCATGTTTGGCATTGTAACATTCGCAACATTAATTTTTTGCTACAATTAAGCTTTGAAAAAGCACATCTGTATATAACAGAACTGCTATAAGATTGTTTGCAGATATATTGTAAGTTAATCTGTAGTAATCTATGGATTACTCATTGACATATGGCATTTGATTCGTAACAGTACTACTTGTCCAAAAGTTTATTTCGTTATACGCAGTTATTAAAATATGGTCAATGCTTCAAACACTGAAACATCTACTGAATAACATACCAACCTCAAAATTAAATGAGACACATTTACAATTATTTCATTGGTCAAAACATGCATATCATTTTAAAGTAGGGTGCACTTAGGTTCATAGGTTTATACTAGGCTATCTGCCCTAAGGCATTTATAAGCCTAGCCCAAAGTTTTGTGGCTTACGCCACCCCTTATATGAAAAAATACTGTGCCCATTAGTTTGTTGTGCCTCTGTCCAGCAGTGACACAGAGATGATTCCCGGGGTAAACCTATGATCTCCCATCCACAGGTCAAGATTTCTCTTGAACGGAGCCAGCGAGGTGCTCTGCCTCACATGGGCCAGGATTTTATTCCACAGCATAGGGAGTCTCTGAGTGATAAATCTATCCCTCCAGCACTTCCTATTTATATCTTTGCTAAGGTTTAAGTCGCTTGCTCTAGTGGTTTTGGTGGATTTGGATTTTTTGAGGTGGAGCATGTCCATTAATTCCGGGTTGGACATGGCCTTGTATATCAGGCACATGTCACCTCTGAGCAGACGGTATGCGACTGAATAGAGCTGGAGTTTCTTCAATCTGGCAGCATATGACAGATTTTTGAGTCCCTTTATCCTTTTGGTGAGGAACTTTTGGGGTCTCTCCAATTGCTGCAGATGTCGGGTGAGATACATCCCGAATGGGGCATTGTACTCGATCATTGGTCTGATAAGTGAAGAGTACAGAGGAACAATGACCTCACTAGATCTGGATGTGAATCCCTTCATGATCAGGTGGGCAATGTAGAAGGTCTTTCTAACCACTTTAGCAATGTGAGTGTCAAAAGAAAGGCCACTGTCAACCTGGGTCCCCAGGTCCCTGATAACCTCTTCTGTGCTTAGTGGATTGCCACCTATATGGTAGCTTGGGATTACCTTGTTTTTCCCGAAGGGTATGACTATACATTTTTTGGCGTTTAACTTCAGGCCATGGCTCTGGCACCAGCTATCTGTTTCCGTGAGTCCCTTCTGAAGGATAATAATAGGGGGCCAAGGACCGAGCCCTGTGGGACACCACTTGTGACCGGCTTGGAGTCTGACATAGCACCAGCAACTCTAACCCTGTGGGTTCTGTCCTTAAGCCAGTTTGCAACCCATCTTGTGACATATGGGTTTACATTTAAGCTGGTAAGTTTTTCTACAATACCCGAGTGGGGTATTGTGTCGAAAGCCTTTGCAAGGTCAAGGTAGGCTGTATGGACTGCCTTTCCCTCATCAATGGCCTTGGTGACTGTTTCGAAGAAGTCGACCAAGTTCAAAAAGCATGATCTGCCCTTGACGAAGCCAAACTGGGTCAGGTCCAATGTCTGCAAGTCCCCTATATCTTTGTTTATGAGCTCCATTATGATCCTCTCCATATCTTTGCAGACTAGACTTGTTAAGCTTATAGGGCGGTAATTACCAGGGTCCGTAGAGGCACCGCCTTTGTGGAGTGTGACCACAGTTGCCGTACTCCACTCCTTGGGCATGTATCCTGCGGTAAGGCTGAGATTAAACAGCTGCCTTATGTGCGGGTTTAATTCCTCATTTAGCTCATGTAGCACACAGCCGGGGACACCATCCGGTCCCATTGATGCTGTGTTTTTAGCTTTAGAGAGAGCAGCTTTCACCTGTGCATTTGAGATGTCTGGGAGGCTACACTCCGCTGGGATAGTTATCTCTCCTTTAGGGGGGGAGAGGGGGGTGAAGTTTGCACTGAACCTGTCTGCCAGTATGTTGGCAATGTCTGTGGGTTCAGTGATTTTTGTATCATTTTGGACTAATTCTGAGCATATCTGGGAGTTTCCACCCAGGTTCCTAACATAGCTGAAAAAGGCCTTATAATTGTCCTTTGAATCCATGGCAATTTTTCTCTCAAAATTGGCCTTAGTTGATTTTATGAGTGCTCGTATTTTTTAACTAGTAATGATCAGGGGTGACTTCCCTTTTATGGATTTTGTTCTATCATGTAATAGCTTTCTCCTCTTATTGTAAAGTTTGTTAATGGCTGGGGTCCACCAGACTGGACGTTTGCCCTTTGTGGAAAGAGTCTTGGTTTTATTTGGGATTGCCTGATCCATGCAGTCCTGGAGGTGTTCATAGAAGGCATTTGTAAGGGCTTCCAACTTGGGTTGTGGTTTCCACTGGCTCAGGGGCCTTGAAGGATACCACACCAGTCTTGAGTAGTATGAAGTTTGCTTTAGAGAAGTTCTTCACTGTGGTCTTTTTTGTTTGGGGTGGGGCGGGATGTGGATTTCCAGTGAGATTAGTTTATGATCAGATCTCACCAATGAGGGATATACTTCCGGTGTGGAGCATTTTGTCCCCATGTTTGTGATAATGAGATCTAGTATATTTTCTCCTCTCGTGGGAACAGTGACTAGCTGTTCCATGGCATTTGAATTTATGAACTCCAGGAACCGTTGGGCTAGAAAGTTAGGGCTTGAGTAATGTTCCCAGTCTATATTCGGGTAGTTGAAGTCACCCAATATGATGGTGTTTGGAGATACATTTATACCCTCCAGTGTCTTCAGGAAGGCTGTGTGGGGTTCCTGAGTTTGAGATGGTGGCCTGTGGCATGCTACAATTTGTAGAGCAGTTTTGTCTATGGTTAGTTGCACCTGGATTGTTTCCGAAGCTTCGTGCGTTGCCACCAACCTGGAGGTGTGGGTATCCTTTATGAATATCGATACACCCCCTCCTTTTGTGGTGTGGTCCGGGTTTTGGGGCCAGAACGCATGATATGAGGTAAAACCTAATAGTGCTGGGGTGCTCTCAGTAGCCTTGAACCAGGTTTCAGTTACAGCACAGACATCGATGTTCTCCATGCTGAGAAGGGCCTTGAGTGCGTGCATTTTGAGATTTAGACTTCTGGCATTGAGCAGCATTACCCTCAGTTTCTTCCCATTTTTGTTTTCTAGGGTGGTAGGTTTAGAATTTGAGTCTTGCCTAAAAAAGGCACTATGGGGGTGGCAAGAGCTTTAGCCAATATCCAGAATCCCAGGGGTGACAGGTGCAAGCCGTTCCTTGCGAAGCAGCGTGGCCTGTCAAGCATGTCATCCCAGGCAGACAGACACTGGATCCCCTTAGAATGACACCAGACATTAAGCCAATTGTTAAAGCTGATCATCTTGTCTCTATATTGTGGCATCATTCTTGGTGAAGAAAGGATACTGCTCAGGGTCAGGGTCATACCTGCCTGGGCTACATAATCAGAGAGCTCCTCTATGTCCCTTTTCATGCAGTCCAG
Organism: Protopterus annectens; assembly: GCF_019279795.1. Lineage (NCBI taxonomy): Eukaryota > Metazoa > Chordata > Ceratodontiformes > Protopteridae > Protopterus > Protopterus annectens. Next base: position 999,819,504 of record NC_056726.1, on the reverse strand, counting down.
GGAGGTACGTCTCAGGTCGTTCACACCAGCATGGACAATGACTGTGTCATATTTGTACTTGCCGTGGAGTGACCTGAGTGCTTGTATTATGTGGTGGATTCTAGCGCCCAATAGGCAGCTTACTGTGACCCTCTCCTTTTTCAGCCTGGTGAGTGGGACGTCAGTGTGTCTGACTATGGAGTCACCTATGACAAGTATGTTTGGTGTTGTATTTGGCCTTAAGGGCTGTGACTGCTTTGCACACTGATTTTGTGGTTTATGTGTTGCTTGTGGGGTGTCTTGAGGTAGCAGTTGTTTGGGTGTCTGCTTTGGAGGCCTCTGCTGTTTAGGTAAATTTTTACTCAGAGCCTCCGAGTATGTCTTTGTGTGTTTATGTGTTCGATTCAGTGGTGTGGTAGCATTATGTGAGGCTGGTTTTGTGGTGTGTGTAGTTGCCTTCTCCTCCTGTCTGGTCTTGCCAGTCCTGAGTTGAGAGAGCTCAGCCTCCAGTTTGGCTAAATAGCTGCATCTCTTGCAAGTATTTGTGTTATGTGGGAGGAGGAGAGGGTTGTCTGTGTACATGAGGCAGTTATGACATTGCCTCAAGATTCCCAGATTCACCAGCTGGACCGGAGAGGAGATTGACAACTGACCTTTGGACATGCAAGAATAATATTGGGAATTCCTTAATAATTGAAAACAAGGGCCAGTGGGGAGTGAGGGTGTAGTGCTTTTAATTTTTAGTGCTGTCTTATATAATTGCTTTAGTGATCAAGTGCCAGGTAACTTGAGTGCAGTGTGTTACAAGTAACTAAATGCAAAAATGACAAACAGTAACTTTCTTTCAAGTGAAACAAGGAAATAAGTACAGTAAGCAATGCAGATATCACTAGTGATCCACAGAAGCGCTGAGAAGCCGCGTATTAGGTGGAATTAGCGTTCCAGGAAAATAGCAAGCAAACAAACAACAAGCATATAAACAAAGCTAGATTCAGCAGGCCTGGATCTAGTCTATGCTACAGCAAACAAGGTGTACCAATTTCAGTAAGATGCAGTTCAAATATTCAGGCACTATAAACCTTTAACCAGAAATTCCCAGCTCAGAAGGGCAGAGTCCAGCCTCTTCTCCCACAAGAGTGCAGACCAGAAACCTTCTTAATGTAAAATAACTGGCCTGAAGCCCAAGTGCTTAAACCAGTACTAATACACTTGGACACTGGGCTCTCAATCAGCAGTTCCCAACTTAGAAGGATGAAAGCTACCTGTCCTGCCACCACAGTGCTTGCCACAAACCTTCCTAATGTGAAACAACTGGTCTGAAGCCCAAGTGCTTAATCCAAAAGACTTAGAATGATAGCTACACTTTAATCAAGTTACAACCAAGCAGTAATAAATACAATTGAATACTTTAGAGAATGTCTGGATTAGTGCTCAAGTTACACAAACAAAGCTAGATCCAGCAGGCCCGAATCCAGTCTATGCCACAGCAAACAAGGCGCACCAACTTCAGTAAGAAGCAGTTCAGATATGCATGCACTATAAGCCTTTAACCAGAAATTCCCAGCTCAGAAGGGCAGAGTCCAGCCTCTCCTCCCACAAGAGTGCAGACCACAAACCCTCTTAATGTAAAATAACTGGCCTGAAAGCCCAAGTGCTTAAACCAGCATTAATACACTTTTAGAATAACAGACACTGAGCCCACAATCAGCAGTTTCCAACCTAGAAGGATGTAAGCTACCTGTTCTGCCACAACAGTGCAGACCACAAACCCTCTCAGTGCAAAACAACTGGTCCGAAGCCCAAGTGTTTAAACCAAAAGGCTTAGAATGAGTTACACCAAGCAGTAATAAATACAACTGAGTATTTTTAAGATGATACAAAAGTAAAATGAAGTAGGTAGAAACACAAGTACAGTAAAAGCAGATGAATTTTATTTTTTTTATCTGCACAAGTGCTAAGATCAAAGAAAGAGATTTGAGTGCTGAAACTAGAAAACTGGCTAGTTATAAGAAAAAAAACAAGCTAGAAGGCTTCCCTCAAGCACAGAAAGGCTTGGGGGTTCAGAAGCCTACAAATAGTCTATACCACTTAACAGGAAAGGCAGGAAATAAGCTTAATTTTTTTTTGTCAGTTTCCCAGATGCTCTCTTTGTACACAGTAGGAGTGCCTGAAATCAGAATATGATCTCACTGCACTCATTTGAGTGAGCAAATGAGATGGGCCCAGAGGCAGGCTGAGGGGCGGGCAGTTTCAAGGCCACTAAGATTAACACCAAAACAAAAACATGGAGGGTGGGTGGGAATAACTGAAGAGCAGAGTTAAAACTGCCAGTTCAGTTAAATATTCCTTCAACACAATTTAAATCAAATTAAATACTGTATTTTTTTTTACAAAAAGTGCAGATAAAGGTACTTAAATTCTCGTATACGTCCAGTTGAATATAACCAAGTTCTTAGCCGGCCAAAGCTGAGGTTTTTAAGCAGAAAATATTTTACACTGTACCACTTAAATAGGCAAGGACAGGAAATCAAAGAATGTGGCTACCCCCACACCTGTAATTACTAGCAAATAACAAAGAGCAGAGTTAAAACTGCCAGTTCAGTTAAATATTCCTTCAACACAGTTTAAATCAAATTAAATACTGTATTTTTTTTTTTTAAACGTGCAGATAAAGGTACTTAAATTCTCTTATACGTCCAGTTGAATATAACCAAGTTCATAGGCGGCCAAAGCTGAGGTTTTTAAGCAGAAAATATTTTACACTGTACCACTTAAATAGGCAAGGACAGGAAATCAAAGAATGTGGCTACCCCCACACCTGTAATTACTAGCAAATAACAAAGAGCAGAGTTAAAACTGCCAGTTCAGTTAAATATTCCTTCAACACAGTTTAAATCAGATTAAATACTGTATTTTTTTTAAAAAAAGTGCAGATAAAGGTACTTAAATTTTCTTATACGTCCAGTTGAATATAACCAAGGTCTTAGCCGGCCAAAGCTGAGGTTTTTAAGCAGAAAATATATTACACTGTACCACTTAAATAGGCAAGGACAAGAAATCAAAGAATGTGGCTATCCCCACACCTGTAATTACTAGCAAATAACAAAGAGCAGAGTTAAAACTGCCAGTTCAGTTTAATATTCCTTCAACACAGTTTAAATCAAATTAAATACTGTATTTTTTTAAAAAAAAGTGCAGATAAAGGTACTTAAATTAATGAAGTATCTAAGATTTTTTGGAATAGTGACTTTTATTGGGTGACTATTGATGTTAAATCCTTATATACAAACATCAATATTAGATGGGGACTTTATGCCATTCAAAACATGTTAGGTGAAGGTCCTCGGACCAGTTTTTTGATTTCCTTGTTGGAATTTTGTTTGACTCATAATTATTTTGTGTTCAATGATGAGTATTTTTTACAAACTAAAGGGACGGCTATGGGAGCTGCTTATGCTCCCACTTATGCTGTGATATATATGGATTTTTTTGAAAAAAAGTTCATTTACCCCACAGATTTTTTCAAACACAAAGTCATCTTGTACAAACATTTCATAGATGACCTTATTTTTATATGTAAGGGGGATATATTAGAATTTTGTGAATTTTTTGAATCATTGAATACTAATGAACACAATTTATCATTTTCCTATGAGGTTAATCGAAATCAAATTAATTTTTTGGATCTGACCCTATTTGAAAGAAATAATAGCATTGAATTTAGACCTTACAGAAAAGATACATCAGTGAATATGTTTTTGCATGCTACGAGCATGCATCCTCCCCATTTATTGAGAGCCTTGCCCTATGGAGAATTTAAAAGAATCCATCAGCATACTAGCATAGAATCTGAGTTAGACTATGAGTTAAATGAGGTGTTCTTAAGATTATGTGAAAGAGGGTATGATAAAAAGCAACTATTGAAAAGTATGAATGATGTTATGAATAAGCATAAAACGTTCAGAAAGTTTGAAATGGACTTTTTGGGTTTAACCAAAAAAGATAGAGATGTGGAAGAGATATTTTTCGTAACTAGATACACAGCCTTTTCTGAAATATTTGTTTCTTTAATTAAAAGATTCTGGTACCTAGTTTGCGAGGATGACTCTATAGGTGAGCTTTTTCCACATCACATAACATTTTCATACAAAAAGGGAAAGAATTTAAAAGAAATATTAAACAACAACCTCTTAATAAAAAGAACTTCTTATGCTGTTAATGTGGGTTCATTTAGATGTGGTTCATGCAGTGTATGTGATAGAATAATCAATGTCAGATCTATTAATAATATTAACCATAACCCCAAGCACTATTTCAATTGCAAATCTATTGGTGTTGTATATATACTTAGTTGCAGTTGCAATAACATATGGTATATTGGACAAACAAAAAGAATGGTCAGAGTTAGAATCCTAGAACATTTAAGGGACATTAAAAATTCAAATTTATATAGTCCAGTTGCTAAACACTTTTTTGAGGCTCATGAGGGGAAGGTAGATTGTTTAAAATTCAGCATTTTGGGTAAGCCCTTTTGTCGTAGGGGTGACAATATTTGTGACAGACTATTGGAGCTTGAAACAAGGATGATTTTGAAGTTCAATACTCTAAAACCTTTCGGTCTAAATTTAGAATTGGGTATCTGATGAATTAATTAATATATTAAGTATTTTTGATATTTATATTAAATGTTCATAATTTTTACAGATTATATCATTAATATAATAAATAATGAATGGTATATTTAGAAATGTGTGTATATATAAATATATTTTATATAAATTCTATTTAGCAAGTATTGTGAGATCACTTTAAAAATATATATATAAAAAAATTTTTTCCCTCCTTTTTTTGAATTTAATTATATAATTAATTGATTGATTGATGTAATTAATGCATATAAAAAACTGCCATTGTGCTGCATTGAATTGTGATCCATTGAAGGCGAGATGCCGAGGTACCAGGTCTTGTGAAGATAAAGGAGATTATTGCTGTAAAGTATCGGCTGTTTGGTGTGTTATTTTTCTTCATTTTCTTCTCTACATCGTTTGGTTATAAAGGTACTTAAATTCTCTTATACGTCCAGTTAAATATAATCAAGTTCTTAGCCAGCCAAAGCTGTGGTTTTTAAGCAGAAAATATTTTACACTGTACCACTTAAATAGGCAAGGACAGGAAATCAAAGAATGTGGCTACCCCCACACCTGTAATTACTAGCAAATAACAAAGAGCAGAGTTAAAACTGCCAGTTTAGTTAAATATTCCTTCAACACAGTTTAAATCAAATTAAATACTGTATTTTTTTTTAAAAAAGTGCAGATAAAGGTACTTAAATTCTCTTATACGTCCAGTTGAATATAAGCAAGTTCTTAGCCGGCCAAAGCTGAGGTTTTTAAGCAGAAAATATTTTACACTGTACCACTTAAATAGGCAAGGACAGGAAATCAAAGAATGTGGCTACCCCCACACCTGTAATTACTAGCAAATAACAAAGAGCAGAGTTAAAACTGCCAGTTCAGTTAAATATTCCTTCAACACAGTTTAAATCAAATTAAATACTGTATTTTTTTTTTAAAAAAGTGCAGATAAAGGTATTTAAATTCTCTTATAAGTCCAGTTGAATATAACCAAGTTCTTAGCCGGCCAAAGCTGAGGTTTTTAAGCAGAAAATATTTTACACTGTACCACTTAAATAGGCAAGGACAGGAAATCAAAGAATGTGGCTACCCCCACGCCTGTAATTACTAGCAAATATCAAAGAGCAGTGTTAAAACTGCCAGTTCAGTTAAATATTCCTTCAACACAGTTTAAATCAAATTAAACACTGTATTTTTTTTTTTAAAAAAGTGCAGATAAAGGTACTTAAATTCTCTTATACGTCCAGTTGAATATAACCAAGTTCTTAGCCGGCCAAAGCTGAGGTTTTTAAACAGAAAATATTTTACACTGTACCACTTAAATAGGCAAGGACAGGAAATCAAAGAATGTGGCTACCCCCACACCTGTAATTACTAGCAAATAACAAAGAGCAGAGTTAAAACTGTCAGTTCAGTTAAATATTCCTTCAAGACAGTTTAAATCAAATTAAATGCTGTAGTTTTTTTTAAAAAAAAAGTGCAGATAAAGGTACTTAAATTCTCTTATACGTCCAGTTGAATATAACCAAGTTCTTAGCCTGCCAAAGCTGGTGTTTCTTAAGGATTTTGAACATTGCTGTTTCATTTGATAGAGAGAATGTTTGGTTAGTGCTATCATACTTATGTGACAAGGGTAAAGGTTCTGCCACTTGATTATAGATGCACAAAGAACTTAATTTCAGTTATCCAATATAAGTATACTAAAGAATAGAAGCCATATCTATCAGAAACAACTACATGCCCCACTCCAAGCCTGCTCTCTTGTTGTATTCTTTTATTGCATTCAGCCACTAGTGCTACTTCAGAAACTGTAAAATAGTTTCCTGTTGTACCTCCAACATTGCTTATACAAGAGCCAGCAACATTAATGAAGCTTTTAAATTATCAAACCAAACCTAAATGTCTACAGCACTGAGTTATCAAGAATTGGTATAGTAGATATGTTCTTATGGAAACTGAATAGGCTTATTAGATGCCTACAACAGACAAGGAATAAATGTCTGAATGAGGGAATGAATGAGCTTGGCTTTTAACCCCCAGAAGGAATGAATGATATGAATGAGTACAAGGAGGTGATCACAACGAGACATGCAGATGATAAATAGACAATGTATTTCACATAAAGTTAATCCCTACTACACCTCATAGTTAGGTAAGGTAATTAATTGTTTTAGTAATATGGTCTTGACAAAATCAGTTCCAGCTATGACTTTATGTGCTGAAAGTCATATCAAGCTGTGTAGTTCCTACAGCGCATTTTTTATAAAAATCTGTTTTGAGGCAAACTCTAAAAAGTATAAGGCTAGGATTGTTGAAGAAGAACTACAGGGCCGTGGAAGGTTTGGTCAAACAGAAACAGTATCACTCGTGCACAAAATAGACACAGATAACTAATCAGGGACATGGAAAGCACAGTAACATAGCCGAGAGTACATGCAGTACTCAGTGTGGGATTCTCATACTCCTTTGTGCAAGCCTCAGGAGAATTCACATATGAGATACATCAGCAACATTTTACAGATGGAAAAGACTATTCAATGTATTCCCAGCTACCTTGGCACCTTATGATTCAATGAAAGGGGTGAAAGGAGGAGAACTAGATGAATGCAGGAAAATAGAAAATGTGTTTGGCAAGCACAGTAATATAAGGTAGGGATCCATAATGAAAAAGCAGGCATGGAGGTAAAATGTCATACTTTTGTGAGGAGAAAGTGAAAACAAATGAGAGGAGAGGTGAAAGGAACTAAGCAGTGGAAAGGAGGAGGAAGACGAGGATTGTCAGTGGAGGAACAAACAAAAGTGTATCTGGCATGGCTTAGTGGTAAATCACTTTGTCTATGGTGTGCAGAGTCCTGGGTTTGAGCCTTGCAGATGCTGTTTATTTATATCTTCTGTGGCTGAGTGGTAATTCATGCAGTCTAGTGTTTCCAAGATCCTGGGTTTGAGACTGACAGGGGTGTTTTATTGGGGTTGGGAGGATGGCCTAATGGTTAAAATGTTTGCCTTATAAACACAAGGTACAGGGTTTGAGTCTCACAGGGGATAATTGGCCAGGCTTAAAATGGCTTGCAAGGGCATTTAGCCTAGTACTAATCTATAAACCTATAAACATACACATGAAGCAGACCAGATGGGGAAGATGTATGCATACTAGGATGGCGATACATGGGATGGATATCAAAAGACAACTGGCAAACACATGCCTGTGGATAGGTTGTGTTAACAGCAACATGTCAGCTGCCAACTGTCTCAGATGAATGTTAGTTTGACCAAGTAGATGGAGGTCATGGGTCTGGGTTGCCAGTGGCTTAGAGCACTCCCAACTCTGGTGTCCTGACTGCATCACCAGTCTAGTTCAGCATACCTGAAATTTGCTATAAGACAGGATTAATGTGCGGTGATCCAGTTTGCCAACACCTAATGAGCTGCCATCTTCATTGCCAAATGCAGTTGTGGCTAATCTGGGGAAGAAGACCTCAGATTGATAGAAAACAGCATGCTTGCAGAGGTGCACTCCGAGTGCACACACAATCCTCATCCACAGCTTCAGTTAGACTAGTGGTCAGTGGTGGCTGACACCCTTCAACCTTTGAGGTACCATCATGACTCCAATAGTAGGGGGATACACTGAAAAGGATGGCATAAGAGAAAATGAGCCACAGCATGTACATAATAGGTATAAGGAAAGATGGCATTAACCTTGCTGCAGTGAAGGTGTCTGCTACCTCTTACAGCACCCAACAGCATTGTCCTCCCTCACTGCCTATGTTGACATACAAAAGACCCTGATGACACAGGCTTTTTAATGCATACAGATCAAGAAGAAATTCAGGCTTGTTGGCTGTTGGTGAAGCACCCACCAAGAGGAAAAAACGCTGAGAGAAGAAAGGAGCCACTTTTGAGACTTTAAGTATTTTTTCTCTGTTTATTTGCTAAGATTTTCTGCATAGCCGCCTATTTTGAGCATTTTCTGGCTTGTTAAATTTGATTTCTGCATTAGTAACTGTATTTAGAGCACAACCTAGAGCAGTTTACTGAATTTCCTGTTTGCACTTATTTTTAAAATCGTTTTTTTCTCAAAACTTGCATTTTATCTGTCTTTGGCCTAGTACTCTTGTGTGAGGTCATTTACTGCACTGTTATAACTTGTTGATGCTTGTTAACCTCTGCTATCTCTGAAAAAACAAAAAAAACAAAAAAAAATCCTGCTTTTTTCCCACTTTTCTGAGATTTAAAAAAGTTCAGTTACAGGCTTGCTGTTCTTGAACTGTTTGTAAGTTTCTGTGAGGCCATTTTTTGCTTGGGCTAAAGGAAAGTCTCTCTGTTGATCAGTGGCAGTGAAAAACATTGAGCAGCCTGCCTGCCCCTGTAGGAGGGGTTACTGACTTGAAACTGTAGTTTTATTGGCCATTTTGGGTCAATTCCAAAACTCCTTCATCTTCCTCTCTTAAAACCCTCTTTTGCGCGGTTTTGCACGTTTTTGAGCATAGCGCAACAACGGGCAGCGCCGCCTAATTGGGTTTAAACTCTTCCTGGCTCCACAAAGTCTGCTCTTCACTTTTTCCCTTAAAACTGCTCTATCTCTCAATTTAAACACCATATTCTCATTCTAAGGCCCTTCACTGGTCCAATTAAGTAATCCTACAAGTTAGCACTATTAAACCATAAGCACTACTTACTCTTATACTCTCTACGATTACCCTGTCCTCTATTGGTCCGTCTTAAATTCAGTTTCCCTATTACTCTAGAATGTCCAAAGTTCAGTCAATGGTTTCCTCTCCAGTCCAGCTGGTGAATCTGGGAATTTTGAGGCAATGTTACAACTGTCTCATGTACATGGACAACCCTCTTCTCCTCCAAACAGGTTCAAATATATGTGAGAGATGCAACTATTTAGCCAAACTGGAGGCTGAGCTCTCTCATCTCAAAACTGGTGTAACTAGTCAGGAGGAGAAGGTAACCTCACACAACACAATTGCAGTATCACATAGTCCCACCACATCAGCGAACCAAACACATAAATACACAAAAACATACTCGGAGGCTCTAAATAAAAATCTACCTAAGCAATAGAGACCTCCAAAGCAGACATCCAAGCAAACGCTACCTCAAAACAAAACACACACAACACATAACCCACAAAGTCAGTGTGCCAAGCAGCCACAGCCCTTAAGGCTGAATAACACACCTGATACTCTTGTTATAGGTGACTCTATTGTCAGACACACTGACATCCCGCTCACCAGGCTGAATAAAGAGAAGGTCACGGTGAGCTGCCTGTCAGGTGCTAGGATCCGACACATAACGCAAGCACTCAGGTCACTCCAAAGCAAATACAAATGCGACTCAGTCATTGTACATGCTGGTGTGAATGACCTGAGACATACCTCCCTGGACTACATGAAAAGAGACATAGAGGAGCTCTCTGATCATGTAGCCCAGGCTGGAATGACCCTGACCTTGAGCAGCATCTTACCCTCACCTAGAATGATGCCACAGTACAAAGACAAAATGATCAATTTTAACAATTGGCTAAAATTTTGGTGTCATTCAAAGGGGATCCAGTGTCTGTCAGCCTGGGATGACATGCTCGACAAGCCACGTTGCTTCACTGGGGATGGCTTGCACCTGTCACCACTGGGCTTTCGGATATTGGCAAAGGCTCTTGCCACACCCATAGTGCCTTTTTTAGGCAAGGCTCAAAAGTCAAACCCACCCCCATAGACAGCACAAGGAACAAGAAACTAAGGGTAATGCTGCTAAACGCCAGAAGTCTTAACCTCAAGATGCACGCACTCGAAGCTCTCCTCAGTATGGAGAACATCGATATCTGTGCAGTGACAGAAACCTGGTTCAAGGCTCCAGAGAGCACCCAAGCACTGCCAGGCTATACCTCATATCATTCTTTTTGGCCCCAAAACCTGGACTGAACCACAAAAGGAGGGGGAGTTTCCATATTTATCAAGGATATCCACACCTCCAGGTTAGTGGCATTGCACGAAGTATCTGAGACCATCCATGTGCAACTAACAGTGGGCAAGACTGCTTTTCAGTTTATAGCATCCTACAGACCACCCTCACAAAGTCAGGAATCCCATTCGGCTTTCCTGAAAACATTGGAGAACATGAAGATCTCTCCGAACACCATTATATTGGGCGACTTCAACTACCCAAACATTGACTGGGAGCACTACTTAAGCCCCAGCACCTTAGCCCAAAGATTCCTGGAAATTATAAACTCAAATGCTATGGAACAATTAGTCACCACTCCCACAAGAGGGGACAACCTACTAGACCTGATCATGACCAACATGGGGACACTATGCTCCACACCAGAAGTATATCCCTCATTGGTAAGATCAGATCATAAATTAATTTCACTGGATGTCCACATCCTGACCCCACCCCCAGCCCAGAAAACCACAGTGAAAAACTTCTCAAAAGCGAACTTCTCACTTCTCAAAACTGAAGTGGAATCCTTCAAGGCCCCAGGGCCAGTGGAAACTACAGCCCGAACTGCAGAATCCTATCTAAATGCATTCTACGGACATCTCCAGGAATGCATGGATCATGCTATCCCAAACAAAACCAAGATCCAATCATCCAAAGGCAGGCGTCCAGTCTGGTGGACCCCTGCCATAAATAAACTGTACAACAGAAGGAGGAAGCTACTACATGATAGAGAAAAATCCCTAATAGGGAAGGCATCTCTGATCAGTATTAGCAAAAAATTACAATCCCTCATAAAATCCTCCAAGGCCAGCTTCGAGAGAAAAATTGCACAGGACACCAAAGACAATCATAAGGCTTTTTTCAGTTATTTTAGAAACCTGGGATGCAACTCCCAGATTTGTTCTGAGTTGATTCTAAACGAAAAAAATACACTGAACCCACAGACATCGCCAATATCCTGGCAGACAGGTTCAGTACAAACTTCTCCACCCCGTCCCCCCCAAAAGAGCAAGTATCTATCCCGCCAGAGGGCTGTCTCCCAAACATCTCAGATGCTCAGGTGAAGGCTGCCCTCTCCAAAGCAAAAAACACTGCTTCCATGGGACCAGATGGCGTCCCAGGTTGCGTCCTACATGAACTACAAGAGGAACTAATCCCTCAAATAAAACAGCTATACAGTCTCAGCCTCACTACAGGATATGTGCCCACAGAATGGCGTACAGCAACAGTGGTCCCACTCCACAAAGGTGGAGCCTCTACGGACCCTGGAAACTATCACCCCATAAGCCTGACTAGCTTAGTCTGCAAGGCTATGGAGAGGATCATCATGGAGCTCATAAACAAAGACATCGGGGACCTACAGACACTAGATCCTACCCAGTTCAGCTTTGTCAAGGGCAGATCCTGCCTTTTGAACCTGGTTGACTTCTTTGAAACAGTCACCAAAGCCATAGATGAAGGGAAGGTAGTCCACACAGCCTATCTGGACCTTGCAAAGGCATTTGACACAATACCCCACTCGGGCATCATAGATAAGCTATCCAGCTTAAATATAAACCCCTATGTCACAAGATGGGTCACAAACTGGCTCAAAGACAGAACCCACAGAGTGAGAGTTGCTGGACCCATGTCAGACTCGAAACCGGTCATAAGTGGCGTCCCACAGGGTTCTGTCCTGGGACCACTCTTGTTCAGTATATACTTTTCCGAGGTACAGGAAACATGGGAGGACTATGGCTCACCAAGTTCGCAGACGACTGCAAACTGGGCGCCATAATCAACTCTCCAGCTGACACAAACACCCTTCAAAAAGGTCTCACAGAGACAGATGACTGGTGCCAGCACCATGGTTTAAAGCTAAATGCCAAAAAATGTATAGTCATACCGTTTGGCAAAAACAATGTGCCCACAAATTACCACATAGGTGGAAACCCATTAAGTACAGAGAAAGTTATTAGGGACCTGGGGACCCAAGTTGATAGCAATCTCTCCATTGAAAAACCACATTGCCAAAGTGGTTAGAAAGACCTTCTACATAGCCCACTTCATCACAAAGGGTTTCACATCTAGATCAAGAGAGGTAATCGTGCCCCTTTATTCATCCCTCATCAGGCCCATCATAGAATACAATGCCCCTATTGGGATGTACCTTACCCGACACCTGCATCAATTAGAAAGACCCCAAAAGTATCTCACCAAGAGGATCAAGGATCTCAAACAGATGCCATATGCTGCTCGGTTAAAAAAACTCCAGCTCTACTCAGTTGCATACTGCCTACTTCGAGGCGATCTATGCCTGACATACAAAGCTATGTCAAATCCAGAATTAATGGACATGCTCCACCTCAGTAAATCTAAATCCCTTAGAGCCACACGCTCGAGGGACTTGAACCTCAGCACAGAAATAAATAGAACTTGCTGGAGGGACAGGTTCATAAATCAGAGGCTCCCTTCATGCTGGAATAGAATTCCAGTTCATGTGAGGCAAAGCACCTCACTGAATCTCTTCAAGAAGAATCTCGATAAGTGGATGGGGGATCATAGGTTTGTCCCAGGGATTACTCCTGTGTCACTATTAGACAGAGGCACAGTAAACTAAATCTTAAAAAGGGCACAGTATACTCAAATCAAGGGGGGCATAAGCCATACAGAATCGGGCTAGGCTTATAATTGCCCCAGGGCAGATAGCCTAGTATGAACCTATGAACCTATGAACCTATCAAACCAAAGCTACAGATAATCATGTACATATAAGCAATCAGGCTTGAGATGGTGCCCACAGGCTGATACATGATTTACTGTCATATGTATATGTAATGTAGCAGAATCAGGAAATGCATGCCTGCAGATTTAGAAATAACGTACACATTTAGGTGTATGTACAGTGAAGCAGAAGCATCTATTGCACCACATGTCTGTGCAATGGAACAGACACTGAAAATAATGGTCACAACTCCACAATGAAACAGACATGAGCTTTGTCCCACAAAGCAACACAGTACCACAAAAATATTGCTTAATATTACAAGCAACATTACAAAAACCCGCAGACAGCTACACACACAGTAGCCAACAGGGTACATTTAGGAATCTGTCTAGAGAAACCATCTTAACTAAGAAAGTTCTCTCTGAAAGACAGAAACAATTTGTAAACTACAACAAGAATCCCAGTAGAAGTGGCAGACACAGTACTGTTTAGAGAATTTTGACATCATGCTTATTTGCCATGCCCTTAAGTATTCCGGGCAGTGGTGTTGCAGATGATCGGAGTGGTGCCTGCAATGCTGACCAGTTCAGGAGATCCCTGTCACCTTAGTGAACTTCACTGCTAGATCATGCCAGGCATTTTCTGTTTAGAATAGACTTAAGAAACGTACAACTTGTAGAACAACAAAGCAGGCAATGGAAACACGTGTGTAAAACCCAGGAACTCTTTATTAAAGTAAGAGCTTTTGTTTGGTGGACCTGGTCTGATGAAGTTTGGTGATTACAAGAAATGAAAGTGCTTACTTTAATAAAGAGTTCCTGGGTTTTTACGCTCATGTTTCCATTGCCTACTTTGTTGTTTTAGAATAAACTTACCTAAGGTAAGAGCAGATTTCTTGCCTGAACTGGCTGTGCAGGAAGTACATTATCTTACTCATCTAGATACCCCTGGCAGGCACACTCCATGTTGAACTAACATCAGCAGAAAATGCCATACATAACATGCAAACCAGCAGGTCCGCCAATTATTCATACTTTGCCTGAAACTTGTAATCATTGGTGGTGTACTTTAGCAGCACTGCATAGTGTGATGCTTGTACAGGTAAAGACTTTCAGCACAGCAGAGCATGCATAACATATCTGTACCATGTAGTGGACAATAAGTATACATTGTGTCACAGATATGCTTCTCTGAAGCATAACTATTCTTAGACATCAGCAGAATATAATCTCATTAGCAAAATATAAGGAGAAAACTAGTACATGTCTGTGACACTTACATCTGACCTGCCATAATAGCTGTCAAGGCATTGTGCAAGGAGGTGCTGCAGTAGCAGTGTTTTAGCAGCTTGAAACACTGTGTAGCAGCAATGCCACATGATAGATCTCACCATGTTTAATAGTATTGTGGTAAGGTATTGTGTGTCACCACAACTATTCCCTCCTCTTTCGTCTCATCACCTTTATCTGCCTTTAGCATCTTCCCCACCCTCCATCTCTCACTCGGGATACTCTTAACTTTTTATCTTATTTTACTATGTCCTAGATTTTAAACAAGTTTTTATAATAAACATTCTTGTGTAAAACGTGACAATCTATGCATACTGATGATATTCCACTGAATAACTTCCTGTATTAAAAAAAATATTAATTTTTAACCTGTGTAACTTTTAGTTTTCAAGAGAAACTGTATGTAAATGATGTAACTGATGTTAAGGGTGTCTGAATAATGGAAATGTTGCTCATGAATGTAACTGGCTGTAAATGATAAAGCAATACAAATTATGTCTGTTTAATGGAGTTTTTTCCTTGAGCCTCTGCTGAAAAAAGACACTGCTCATTCAGACTTTCAAAGTAAACAAATGCCAATAAATAAATAAATAAATGAGTGTAAATATTCTACAAGTAACAGTCTGGATACCCCAGGCAAACACTCTGCTCAGAACAAAAATGAAAATGAACTCGAAACCCATAAATCAAGCAGAGTAACCCAATGGCTGTATTCAGGCTCAAACAAAATTTATTTGTAGACTTAAGCACTTTTGCAGTCCCATAATCTGTTTTGTATTAATATAACTACTTTTCTCACCCCTTCACAAGAAATCACACTTCACAACCCTCCCTCAGCCTCCTAGTCCACTCCTTACTTTTGTTTTTCCCACTAACTTAATGCATCCACTTCATCTCTGCAGACCTTTCCTCTGCCTTCTTTTTCCTCCATACTCACCTAAGCTGCCTGAATATACTCTACCCTCCATTCTTCTTATACACTTATCTCTGTCCTTTTTTCTTCTATAACCATAATATGAACACCATCTCTCATGCTAAGACATCACTCGATTTCCCCTCGCTGTGTAATTATGTAATCTCTAATATCTCCTTAAATATCTTAATAGAATAATTTCAGGTCTCATTTCTCACATACTAAGCTATGTAACAAATAATATGACTACTGAATTTTTTCCAACACACGTTATTATTTTTCATTGCATTTTATTATGACACGTATATTCTATGTTTTTTCATTAACACATTTTGTCACTCATGTTTTGTAGTGTAACATGTCATTTTGTGATTAAAAATACCTCTACTTGATTTTTGAAAGATTGTGATTGTGGAGCTTGTCTCCCTGAGCTTCCACTGCAAAAGGGTACTTTCTGGCACAGTCAGACTTTCCTGGTAAACAAATGTCAAATAAATAATAAAGCAGGTGCCTGTAAATAGAACTTCTTCTCTGTACTATGCTTGACTGCAACTTGCAATTAGAAGTTACGTACTTAACCATAACTTGGCATTGTGTTGTCCAATTTCATTCTTCCTTACTGATGAGTCTTTGGATCTGATATTGCATCCAATTCAGCCACTTCACAAGACCTATGATTCAAGCCTCTAGCTCCTCTCTCTCCCATGGTGTCTCATATCTCCTCTAACACCTTAGATCGAGTTTGCTGTTCTATGGACAGTTATCTACAAATATATAGAGAAAGGAAAATTATAGTACCACAATCTGGAGCACAAACCAGGAACCTATAGGTTTCTAATTCCTCTAGATAGCTCTCAACAGCTTAGCATGAGTGATAGATGGGTGGGACATGAGGAAGAATGAAATTGGACAACACAGATGGCAAGTTTTGGTAAGTACATAACTTCTAAATCTGATGTTGGCAAATTCATTCTAGCTCCCTGATAGGTCAGAGTCCTCAGCTATGTAATTCTTGGGTGGCCCTATGTAAGGATATGCCTGAGCTAAGCTAAGAATACAGCATCCATGGGACCAGCTGATATCCCGGGCTGTGTACTACATGAACTACAATATGAACTGGCACCTCACCTAAGTGTCATGTTTAATCATAGCCTCACCTCAGGTTTCATGCCCACTGAGTGGCGCACAGCTACAGTTATCCCACTCCACAAAGGGGGATCCACCTTGGATCCTGGAAACTACTGTCCCATCAGTCTGACAAGCCTTATCTGCAAGGCCATGGAGTGTATTATCATGGAACTTATAAACAAAGATATTGGCAACCTTCAAACACTGGACCCCACCCAGTTTGGGTTCGTGAAGGGCCGATCTTGTCTCCTGAACTTGATTGACTTCTTCGAATCAGTCTCCAGAGCCATGAACAAGGGTAAGGTGGTCTACACAGCCCATCTAGACCTTGCCAAGGCCTTTGACACCATCCCCCACTCTGGAAACATAGATAAACTTGCTAAGCTGGGCATTAATCCCTATGTCACCCAATGGGTTGCTAACTGGCTTACTGATAGAACCCACACTGTAAAAGTAGCCGACTCCAAATCCAGCTCCAGACAAGTGACAAGTGGAGTACCTCAGGGTTCAGTCCTGGGACCGCTCTTGTTTGGCATCTACTTCGCTGAAGTACAGTCCAACACTAAGGGACTCTGGATAACAAAGTTTGCAGATGACTGCAAATTGGGAACCATTACTGAATCCCCAAATGATGTGGACACTCTACAAAAGGGCCTTACAGAAACAGATGCTTGGTGCCAGAGCCATGGGCTCAAGCTCAATGCCAATAAATGTATAGTTATCCCCTTTGGGAAAAAACATGTATCCGTGAATTACCATATAGGTGGCAGTACACTAAACACCGAAAGTGTGATAAGAGAATTAGGGACACAGGTGGACAGTGGTCTCACCTTCGATAACCACATCGCCACAACAGTCAGGAAATCCTTCTATGTGGCACACCTCATCACTAAGGGCTTTTCATCCAGAAAAAAGGAGGTCATTGTCCCACTGTACTCATCCCTCATTAGACCCATTATAGAATACAATGCCCCATTTGGTATGTACCTCTCAAGACATCTGCAACAACTGGAAAGGCCACAGAAATACCTCACTAAAAGAATCACAGGCCTAAAGCAGATGCCCTATGCTGACCACCTTAATAAACTCCAGCTATACTCTGTCGTATATCGTCTACTCAGAGGCGATCTTTGCTTAACATACAAGGCCATGTCAAACCCAGAGCTGTTGGACATGCTACACTTAAAGAAATCCCAATACCTCAGAGCCACACGCTCCAGGGAGATAAACCTTGCCATCACAATAAACAAAACATGCTGGAGGGATAGGTTCCTGACCCAGAGACTCCCCAGACTCTGGAATAGATTGCCCATACATGTCAAGCAGAGTACCTCTTTGGTCCTCTTCAAAAGGAACCTTGACAATTGGATGGCAGAAAGGAAATTCATCCCGGGGATCACATCAATCACCCTGCTAGACAGGGGTCCAGGGAAGTAAATAGTGTGGGAAGAAATAGCCAGGGAATTGTTATGGCTAGGCTTGTATAGGCCCTAGGGCTGATAGCCTAGTACCAACCTATGAACCAATGAGCACTGCAGAGCCAAAGGATGTTCTGTTCCTGGACACAATATCAGGTTTATAATGTAAAACAAATATATGTGACTCGGACCAAGTTGCTGCTGCAGAAATTTCATCAGTAGAAGTTGTAGCTGAAAAGCAGGCAGAGTGGACATCGCCCTAGTAGAATGAGCTTTTGGGGAAAGGGGTAGCTGTATACCTCTCAAGGAATAAACCATAATAATACAATCAGTAATCCATTTTGCTAGTGTAATTGTGGATACTGCCTGCCCTAGTCTATTAGATGAGAAGGATGCATTTTCTTTGTCCTCTGCAGGTAGAAACACAACTGTCTGTGAATGTAAAGCAAATTTAACATATATTTGCCCTTGTTAGAATGATTGGGGGAAAAGACTGGTAGGTGAATGGACTGGTTAATATTTGATTCCATGGAACTTTAGGCATAAATGTAGGATTCATTCTCAAAGAGACCCTATCTTTGGAAAATGTGATATAATGTGGTTTAGATAATAAAGCTTGCAGTTCAGACACTCTTTTGGTTGAAGTAATGGCCACGAGCAAATTTTTTTCCAAGATAGAAACTTCATGCCACAGGAATCAGCAGGTTCAAATGTTTTCTGCATAAGACCTTGAAGGACAATGATGAGATCTCAAGGAGGGAAGGCCTAAGTAGGAAAACCCCTTTCATAAATGCATTACATAGTTTGCCCCTCTTCTGGAACAGAAGACCTAGCCCCTGGGGATGCTGAGTTAGAATGCTTCTAAAATTCTTTGGTGGTCACAGATTTTAAGGGGTTTTGAACCACAGAAGCAGGTAGAAGACCTGTTTAAATCAGTTCATGTTTGCAGTCTGATAGGCTGTGGGGATTAAAGGGCATGCAAATATTGCAGTCAACCTTTAAGTGTCCTGTCAAGTAATTCAGTGCTCTGTATAGAGCTAAACCATAAACATGCTTCCCATGTCTGTCCAACACCTGAGACTCCTTTATTGGGGGGGGTGGGCAGTAGAGCTCTCTTCTGCTACCTCCTTCTTAGTGGCTGCTGTCACCACAATGGCATCAATGGGGATACCATTGCTCCAGTGCAAATGATCAGTAGGTGGATTGAGGTACTAGTCTGCATGCTTTGGTATGGGCTCTATGGTGACTGGATCCTTCCACACCTGCTGTGAAACTAGATCAATAAGTATATCCACCATTAGGGTCACCCAGGAAATAGGCTCATCTCGAAGGACTCCAGGAACACTGACTTCATAGAAGAAAGGGCTTGAGATGACCATTCACCACTTTGCTTCAGAATTTCTAAAATATCTCCAAAGAAGATGTCATCAGGTTGAGATTGAGGGGGCCCTTTTCCCACATTGAAATTGGTGTCTTCCATCAAGGACTCCAAAGATGAGTCCAAATGCTTCCTCTTGCACTTTTTCTTCTGATGAACCTCTCCCATGCAATGCTCAGGAGAGGAATCTGAGGAACAGGGGACCACCTGTGGGGGGAAGGCGTGGAAGGTCTCCTGGAGGGGATGAATACAGGCAGGATGAATGGGCCTAAAAGTCAGATTAGATGGAAGCTGGCAAGGATCCAGGATGTGAGTAGACACATCTCTAGCTCTAGAGAATGTCCTCTTTGCCACCAGAAAGGCTAACGGACCCAGGAAAATTCTCCCCCACCCTTGGAGCCAAAGCCACCAAAGGAGAGAAGGCAGAAGCCACCCCAGATGTGGTGCCTCCAGATATCACCAGACCCCAACTGTCGAGGGCCAAAGCCCCTAGGTGAAAGGATGGATGTGACAAAATCTGAGCTGAGACCCAGCCTTTGGAGTCAGCTCTGATGTCTCAGGTCTGGGACCTGCTCTGCTGTGAGAGCATCAAAGCAGAGCTGGTTTAGGACACTGACAGAGTCAAGGAAAGATATATACTTGGTTCCATTGATGGCTCTCTTGGGTAAATAGAATCCTGAGTTTCCAAAGCTGGTGGTTGGATAGGAAGAGGAGTTTGTACTGTATGTGTTGATGCTAGGAAAAATACACTTATCTCCCTACAAGCTCACTCAAGACAATGGAATCACATATGTGCTGGATGGCAGCAAACAAGATCTGAGGAGTTACAGGAGATGTGAGATGACATGGGAGAGGGAGGAGCTTGAGGCTTGGATCATAAGTCTTGTGAAGTGTCCAAATCAGATGCAATATCTGATCCAAAGACCCATCAGTGAGAAATAATAAAATGGACAACATCAGATCTACAGTTGTAGAGCTTATAGGTGTGTATCTGTATACATTAAACCATCTTTCTAACTTTCCATCTTTCTGGGATATCAGCCCACTACAATATGATAGCTACTGCCATTCTAGTCTGATGTGTGACATATGTCATCAGTGCCATACATACATGGACATTTGCTATGGCATAGGCTATTGAAATATAACTCTAAGCTTGGTGCAACTGCTGATATGTTCTAACTGGGCTGCACTGTGAAACTGCAGTTATATTATCCGTAACATGCATACCCCTCTGTATATAAATGTCTCTGTGGAAGGGAACCCATAACATCATACTCACTTTTGTTCCCACTCAGGTCTGCCCTAAGCATGTGTTGTGACTGTTGCAAAGATACCTGTGGTTGTTTATATGCATGCAACCCCTCTGTGTCACCTGTACACCCTCAAGATCCCTGATGTGTGTTGCTGTGAAGATCCACATCACCTACACATCTCCATGGACCTCGGTTTGCAAACTAGCCAAGCTGCACACATGCACAGAACTAATACACTCACTACTCACTTTGGTTATCACTGAAGTACCCCACTATTCACAGCATATGTATGACTTCCACTACCTTCATTACTTTCTCGAACCCTGTTCTGTTGTGCATTGCCAGGCCAAAGTTCTGTCTGCCATTGTTAGCCCACTTTATTCAGACAGTGCTAGCCGAATGCAATAGTATGGGTTCTTCTTTGGAGTATGCATGTCCTCCAGGTGGGTTATAAGACAGTGACTAAAGCACCATAGCTGCCTGATAAATGTCATAATGCTACAGGCAATTAGGCTTAATGGGTACTACCTGTTGCGGAAAACTGGTACCAATGAATGACTACATGACTGCATGTGGGACAATGACATTAATGTTGTAGGTAGGGGGAATTCACACAACAAAACAATACAGAAGTATGTCAACAACATGATAGCAGAGGATACAAAAGGCATCACAGAAAATGCTGACCATAGAAAAAAACAAGTCTACAAGTAGAGGCTGGCCTCCCCCGACAATTATCCTCAAAAATGATGAGTCATTTATCAGCAACAGGGAATTGGTATCAAAGAAGGAAGGGTGAATACAGTTTATGCATGTTCTGTGTGGGTTTGTACTTCATCTTTATACAGCAGCTCTGCAAAGAATGACAATAGGAAGTATATCATGACCTCTTCATGTGTGCCCCTTTGATATTTCAGGTGTACAGTCTCAAGAGAATACTAGTACAGGTCTGCGTATGTTGTTTGCATGCACACCACTGTGCATCATTCATTGTATGAGTGGTCATCAGCAATCAGTTATTCCACATTGTATGTATTTATGCAATAGTCCAGTGCTGTGGTAACATTAATAGAAGCTGGGTTAGGACAACAAGCTGATGTCACCACCTGTGCAGATCATGATGGAGTAAATAAGTCAGCAGTGAGGGTTAAGATAGTCCACAGAACCCGAACGCTGCCTCACTCTGCTGCACAGCTTTTGTTTCTGTTGGAAAATGAAATGGCTGAAAAAATAATCAGTCAGGGAATAAATGTGCTGAAAATCTACCTCCCGGACCAGCAAAACCCATCTCTCACCCCTTAGATGAATGAATAGGCCAGTTCTAATTAGGAAGCAGAAAGATAAATTGGGCTAGTTCTGTGGATAAAGCTATTAAAATGCTAGAGACTAATTTATTCAGAGTGACATCAGGCACACAGATCTGATATAGATGACAACCCAGGTATTTTTTGTGCTTGTGGTCAAAAAGGGAAGAGAGTAAAACAGTCCACTTCTTTTTTCAATTTATATAAACATTTGTTCTGGATATAGAACCTCAGTGCAGTGCCAGATGATAATAATGATTCTGCTCTCCTGGGTTAGCTTGATGTCCAGCTTATAAAGCAAGGCAGACTTGCAAGACAGTTGCTAGAAAAAAATAATTCTGATGTTTTCTTGCTATTCTGTTAGAACATAGGGTTTTCTATTTAAGAATTGCAGTCATGTATTATACTGGAGCAAATATCAAAACTGTCTATGTTATATAGAGCTAAAAGTGAAATTGTGACTTGTGTGAAAGAAACATATATTGTCAGGTGAAATAATTGATTACAAAGTACAGGCCAAAGGAAGGACCAGCTCTAATAAACCAAGTACATGGTATGTGAGGAGTTAAAGAGTAGCATCTAAGTGAGAAATTAGTTCATAACATCTTTGACTGGCTTAGACTTATCAACAGGATGCATCAAAGGCAAGAAACATGAAAGCCGGAAGAGAATGAGTAACGTTTTCAGAAACTTTGAGAAAATTACAAGAAGGAAAATTAGAGCAGAGTTTGTTAACCATTTGGGTTAGAAACAAAATTAATGTGAATGAGATTAAACACAGAAGTTGAATACATAAATTAAGTCAATTAACTATAGAAGCAAAAGCATTGCGGCAAGATAATGAAACTACAAATTATATATATATATATATATATATATATATATATATATATATATATATATAGATATATATATAGATATATATATATATGTATAAGTGTCTGACTAGATTGCTGATTTCCATATAAAGAGAAGTATAAGAAATTATATATATATATATAAATAAATAGAATTTTTTTATTTTATTTAACATTTGTTGACCTGGAAAGTCTGACTAGGTTCCACAGAACCTGTTTTCAGCAGAGGCCCGGGGAGAAATGCTCCAGATGCATGTCTTTGGAATGTGGGAGGAAACTGGAGTACCTGGAGGAAACCCACACGAACACAGGGAGAACATGCAAACTCCACACAGAAGGCACCCCAGCCGAGAATGGAACCAGAAAACCTCTTGCTGTGAGGCAACAACGTTAACTGCTGCACCACTGTGCTGCCTTGAAATAAAGTATATAAAGAAGAAAAATGAGAACTACAGGATGTCAGATTAAATAATTGCTATTATGTAGGGAATGTCAGATGAAATAATTGCTATTATGTAGGGAAATAGTGAGAATTATTAAAGAAGGAGAAGATTATTAAGGAAACAACAATATTTACTTTAAACAAAACATATAAAAGCCAGGACACTATTTATTACAAAAGCTATTATTTCAAGAAGTTAATTTTGTCAGGAAACAGGAAGAAACTGAATAGGACATAAATAGATATATAATGAAAATAGAAAGGGTATGAAAATTGCATGGGATATATTGCATGAGAATGAGAAACAAATATTAAAGAAAGTAATTGCAATTGAAATTTCAATAGAAGAAGTGGAATATATGTTAAAAAGTAGATGAGAGATCAGCACCAGGACGTTAAAAGGTTGGAGTATAAATGTTATAAAAATATTTAAAGACAGCTAAAGAAAATTTTTGTGAAGGTGTTAAATGAATGGAAAGAAAACAGTTTTTTGATACAAAAATAAGTAAAAGAGTAACAAAATTAAAATTGGAGAAATTAAAAGAATGTATTAAAATTGGAGTCTGATTATTTGCAATGGTGATGGACAGGTTGACAGACGAGATCAGACAGGAGTCCCCGTGGACTATGATGTTTACAGATGACATTGTGATCTGTAGTGAGAGTAGGGAACAGGTGGAGGAGACCCAGGAGAGATGGAGATATGCTCTAGAGAGAAGAGGAATGAAGGTCAGCAGGACTAAGACAGAATATATGTGTGTGACTGAGAGGGAGATTAGAGGAATGGTGAGGATGCAGGGAGTAGAGGTGGCGAAGGTGGATGAGTTTAAATACTTGGGATCAATAGTTCAGAGTAATGGTGAGTATGGAAGAGAGGTGAAGAAGAGTCTACAGGCAGTAAGGATTGGGTAGAGAAGAGTGTCAGGTGTGATTTGTGACAGATGAGTACCAGTAAGAGTGAAAAGGTAGGTCTACAAGAGGGTAGTGAGACCAGCTGTGTTATATGGGTTGGAGACAGTGGCACTGACAAAAAGGCATGAGTTAGACCTGGATGTGGCAGAGTTAAAGATGTTAAGATTTGCACTGGGTGTGACAATGATTGACAGGATTAGGAATAAGCGTATTAGAGGGTCAGCCCAGGTTGGAAGGTTTGGAGACAAAGCCAGAGAGGCAAGATTACATTGGTTTGGACATGTGCTGAGGAGGGATGCTGAGTATGTTGGGAAATATATGCTAAAGATGAAGCTGCCAGGTAACAGGAAAAGAGGAAGGCCTAAGATAAGGTTTATGGATGTGGTGAGAGAGGACATGCAGGTGGTTGGTGTGACAGAGCAAGATGCAGAGGACAGGAAGAAATGGAAACAGATGATCCACTGTGGCAACCCCTAATGAGAACAGCTGAAAGAAGATGATGATGATGGAGTCTGATTATATTAAAGAATATTTATAATAAAAATATCATGAGAAAGGCAGGTTAAAGAATTATTGCCAATATTCTAGGAACTGGCATAATATTATAACTTCAGATAATCGGGTAAGAATTATAGGATATGATATAGACCTGGTATATAATATTGTAGATGTAGATGATGGGGGTAAGAATTATAGGATATGATATAGACCTGGTATATAATACTGTAGATGTAGATGATGGGGGTATAAGGTATAGGATATGATATAGACCTGGTATATAATATTATAGATGTAGATGATGGGGGTAAGAGTTATAGGATATGATATAGACCTGGTATATAATATTGTATATGTAGATGATGGGGGTAAGAATTATAGGACATGATATAGACCTGGTATATAATATTGTAGATGTAGATGATGGGGGTAAGAGTTATAGGATATGATATAGACCTGGTATATAATATTGTAGATGTAGATGATGGGGGTAACAGTTATAGGATATGATATAGACCTAGTATATAATATTGTAGATGTAGATGATGGGGGTAAGAGTTATAGGATATGATATAGACCTGGTATATAATATTGTAGATGTAGATGATTGGGATAAGAGTTATAGGATATGATATAGACCTAGTATATAATATTGTAGATGTAGATGATGGGGGTAAGAGTTATAGGATATGATATAGACCTGGTATATAATATTGTAGATGTAGATGATGGGGGTAAGAGTTATAGGGTATGATATAGACCAAGGGGTGGCATAAGTGAAACAAAATCGGGCTAGGCTTATAATTGCCCCAGGGCAGATAGCTTAGTATGAACCTATGAACCTTAAAAAGGGCACAGTATACTCAAATCAAGGGGTGGCGTAAGCCAAACAAAATTGGGCTAGGCTTATAATTGCCCCAGGGTAGATAGCCTAGTATGAACCTATGAACCTATATAATATTGTAGATGTAGATGATGGGGGTAAGAGTTATGGGATGTGACTTAGAGAAAGCATTGAATAGCAATATACATAATTAATTGTTGGGATGTAGTATACAAGGATATAATGCATTTTATAAATTCAGCTTATGAAAATAGCTTTGTAAGCACTGTGCTAAATGGCTGGGTGAAAAGAAATAAAGAATGCCAAACGGTGCCAGATAGGGATGTCCTTTAAGCAGCAATTTGTTTGCATTAACAATGAATGTGATGTTGACCAGTTCCAATGAAGGATTTAAATAAGGGATATGTATCTATATATCATGACTATATATATAAATTAGAATTGGGGAGTCCACGTCTACAAAGAGACCAGTCACAAGTGGAGTCCCTCAGGGATCAATCCCTGGACCGCTCCTTTTGGGCATTTACTTCTCATAAGTCAAGGTCAATGTCAGTGGTCTTTGGCTGATTAAATGTGCAGATGATTGCAAATTAGGAGCTGTTATTGAATCTCACACTGACACAAATGTTCTGCAAGAGGGGTTGACACAGACAAGCAAGTGGTGTCAGAGTCATGGACTAAAACTAAATGCCAAGAAATGCATAATAGCATCCTTTGGGAAGTTATCCATCCCTGGTAACTATCATATTGACAACACACCCCTTAGAGTCAGGGACTTAGGGACACACATTGATAATAATCTAGCCTTTGATCATCATGTGTCTACAGTGGTGAGGAAATCATTCTATTTTGCGCAACTTATAAACAAAGGTATGGCATCTAAGTCCAAGGAAGTCATTGTTCCACTGTATTCAGCATTTATCAGACCTATCACTGAGTGTAATGTCCCCTCTGGTATGTACCTATCCAGGCATATCCAACAACTGGAATGTCCACAGAGGTTCCTCACTAAAAGAATATAGGGCGTAAGTAATATACCCTATGCAGACCGCCTTAAAGCCCTATCCCTATATTCTGTACCGTACAAACTTTTGAGGGGAGATCTATGCCTGGCTTACAGGGTATTGTCAGACCCTACTCTGATGGACATCCTGCATATACACAAAACAAACAGTACCAGAATTACCCATTCTAAAGACTTAAATCGTGCCTGTGATATAAATAGGACCTGCTGGAGAGATAGGTATGCATCACAGAGACTACCCCGTCTATGGAACAGGCTCCCCATCCATGTGAAGCAGACTTCCTCCCTAATCCAATTCAAGTGCAACTTGGGCAATTGAATGGGAAACCAGAAATTCATCCCTGGTTTGGCACCTATGTCCCTGATGCAAACAGGTAACCTGTAAATGGTTCATCTCCCAGGCCCATGCTTACACTTATCAAGGTATCAGAACTCGTCAGAGATTTGGGATGCATGGCTAGGCTTAAAAATGCCCTTGTGGTCATTAGCCTAGTAAACCCCTATGAACCTATAATACATTCTGCTATGTCATGGCAAATAAATCCATTTTATGCATTCCAGATGTATTCATTTTTTTCTCTGAAATGGAAAACATGTAAGTAGAAAACTCTATGTTGATTTCAATATACATCAACAAGACTGGCATATGTTTTTCTTAACATTTTCTCTATATTGAAGACGTATGAGAATCATACAACTGCACCTTTTTCCATATATTTCATGAAAGGCTGTTGATACACATCTAAGGAAGTCAGTCACTTGTATAATAGGTCGACTGTTCTAAAATTGTTATGAAACATAAAATCTCTCTTGGAGGTGGAGAGTAAAGGTATCTCTCCTTTCTGGTCTGGAGAGTCTTGAATTGATTATTTCATATTGTTGCTTGTTACAAACCGAAGCATTCCTTCCAATTTAGAGGTATTTTATAGTGTCACATATGAAGAATGGACTGGGAGGGTCAAGTAGTACCAAATATTGAATCCATATGTAGCAAAACGATGAGGCTAAGCTGAACATCCTTTCCAACCTTAGCATCAGTTTTTGATTTAGTGACTATTTCTTGCTTTATTTAACCTGCTCTAAAATGAACATCATGTTTCTGTCTAATTATTGACCTTGCATCATCAATTCAGTTGTAAATTTGAACTTTACTGTCTAGGCATTCAATGTAAATTGGCTTTTCCACGTTTGCCACACTGTAAATGAATAAATGAATCTAATAAATAAACAAATGTTCACTTTTACAACAGTCCGAAAGATGAACAAAAGTGAACATTACTTCATTCATTGTGCCAGTGTATTTTGAATCTAAACTAGTTAAGAAAGTCTGCAAATGAGGCTGCAGTATACTCTTGAACAGAACTTAAATGCCCCAATAGTCAGACAAACTCTGTGTGACTGGCCTTTGCTCTTTGAGCCCTATCTCAGAGTTTAACCTGTCCTCTTTGTTTTCTGTTTAATCTTCCAACTATACTCTTTAACTGTTGATATATGTGCATGTGTGTTTTTAGACTGAGGGACTGTGTATTTCACTTTTTTGTCATGTTTGCACTCATGCTTGCTAGCCATCAAACCTCCCCATGATCAGACATACACTTTCTGAGGAGGGCATCACCTAGGTAGTTATGACAGTGCTTTGCTGTTTCAACAGCATCCCAGCAATGAGAATGTTTTCCGTTTTTATACCCTTAACCCTCCTTTGGCAGTGGCAGGAGTAGTCACGTCACCATAAGGATTGCAAATGAGTGCCCTGCCACATACGTTAAAAGGGACTACCATCATCAGCTTGGTTGGCCACACCCATGTCTTCCCATCATTGGGTCCCGACATCATGACATGCCTCCACTCTTCAGCCAAGTTCCTGTCATCAGAGCAGCAGGACAAGCCAGTAGGTAGCCGCCTTCCCTGTCCCCCAGGACTGGCATGCCCATCCTTCCTGGTTGAGCTGTCATGCACCTGAAACACTAGTCAAACTTAACTAATCCTGGCTATAGCAGAGGCATAATGCCTGTATGACACCATTGCAGGCCATAGTGTATCTGTTTTTAACATCATTGACAGTTACGATTAAATAAATTTAATAGAGATGATTATGAAGCAAAAATGACAATTCCCAATAACTTAGTATGCCATTGAACCTACTCAGCTACTTACATACTGTGTGGAACAGCTAATGATTAAAGATAAACTCGTGCAAATCTTTGTTAACTTTGACTTTCTAGTCTTTGTAGCCACTGCTGATCAATTGCAGCTTCAGGATTCTCATAAAGAGCAGATGCTTCCCAGCAGCAACCAAAACATGCTTGTATTTTTTTCCTGCAACATGTCTTTAGTCATGTTAGCATGCTGTTTCATTACAGTGATGACAATAAATGTGAACCTGTGTTGAATTTAAAATCATGGTACTCAACCGTGACAGTATAGTATTCTTATGAAAACTTGTGTATCCTTTGAAACTAGGTCACTACAACAGCTTTCTCTTTTTTTTATTTTTTTGCCCTTATGCTTCTGACTGTCTGCTGCCCCTAATGCCTGCTCATTTTTGAATGCCAGCAGTCATCCCTGGCATCCCAACCTTATCAAATACTTTTTTCCATTGCCTGAGAGGAGGCTGAGCCACCATCTTGCAGGGTCATGCTCACAGCCATACAGATCCTTCTTGTTTGCTTTTTGTTGCTTGCCCTACCCATTCCCAACCCCCATTCCAAGCCATTAAGACTGAGAATGTGTTGCTCCTTGCCCATTTATTTGTAAACTGAAGATGTATACAGTCAAGTATAATCACTGGAGCTATCATCCTACACATAAAGCCTCTCTACTCCTGGGATAAGCCACCCCGTAAAAAAAGTGCTACATTTCTTATTCCACTAAACAACTCAGGTGCCAGGCTTGCTAGTGAAGCCCAGGTCATCAGTCAGTCAGGCACCCATCCCTTTGTTCTGCAATAGCTTTCTTGCTTCTCAGTGACAGCTGCTTTCAGGTTTCTCTAGCAAACTGTGACAAGTATGTGCAAACTGAAACCACATTTTAGAATAGTAAAGGCTGTCTTCTTAGTCTGATGTACAAGATGCTCAGTTTTTATGCAGTTCTGCACCAAGCGGTGATTCGGCATGGCAAATTAAAATGCTTCTTGGGTAATAAGCTGATCAGTAACAATGCCACTGTTGATGAACTGGCTCTCTATATCAGGAAAAAACTGGATGGTTGGAAAAATTATTAAGAAACGGCCAGCATGCACACAGACATACACACTGCTTCCACGCACAAAATGTACATTCTCTCATGTTTCACTCGCCCTTCTTCATGCACACACATGCTTTCATGGCCACAATCACGCACACACATGCAGACATAAAACGAAACGCACTCTACAACAATACCAGACAGACACACAAGTGTTTTTTTTTCTCGGTCTGGGTGCTAAAAACAGCAAAAAAAAAAAAAAAGGGAGGGCACAGTAATAAGCCGATCGATACATATGAAGGGATCAGCTTATTACGTTTAAAACTATATCGGCTTGCTGTTTCCGGGGAACGGAATAAAAAAAAAAATTAAGGCAATTCCTGTCTCAAGCACCTGAACCAGATACCACCAGTCTCTCTCTCACACACACACAGACATTCTGCTTACACACACTCATTCTGACATGCAGTCACTCATGCATCGGAAACTCTCTCTCATACACACACACACACACACACTCAGGCTTTTCATACACTTACATCCTGCATTCACGCACGCACTGTTCTTTCTCTCTTGCATTGCTAACTCTCTCTCATACACACGAACCATCAGTTTGGCATTCACACACATTGCTGGGTCACGCAGACACATATACATGCACATATCGCACAGCATGAATTTCACTAAAAAGGACTACTAAAGCTAGGAAATAGATTTGCAGTAAAATGTAATTTAACAAAACAGAACACGAACTGCATAATACTATGAATGTTTATGCAGCAGAATTTTGCACGCAGTACAAATACTTATAGGAACTTACCGTTAGAAAACGTTTAAGGTTTCCAAGGGACTTTGCTTGTAGTTTTGCTGAAATACTTGATCCGATGCTGTTTTTACTCTGGGCTGAAACAGTGGATGGAATAGAGTTCCTCAACTAGTTATACAGTACTTTATACTATGTGATAAGGGCTGACCTAGATAATGGTGATATCACAATGTGGGAGGATCAGCTGGAGAGGGAACTACCGATTTAGCTATGTCGAAGGTACGTCACGAAGGTGGTGACCAATTCCAAAGGAAAGAATGCCATAGCAAAGAACGGGGGATGGGCTTTCCTACCCTACGCTCGGGAAAAGCAGAAATGAACAAGTGACAAACTTCTTCATGCAGTTTGGTAATTGCTGATGGCTGGATCAGTTTACAGGGAAATAAGAGTACTCAGGTTGAGTTAAATTCCGACTGACCCCGGAGTTTTCCTTTAAGAAAACAGTAAAACTCACAAACAGAGCTCACAGAATGAAAAAATACAGTTAAACAGTAATGAAATGCAGTAAAATGCAATTAAACAATAATGTGTTGCAGTAAATAGCAATGAAATACAGTTAATTAGTAAATTTGCTGTAAAACAGTGCAAATGTGATTTTTAGCTCAATCACAACAGTAAAAGGCAGCTCAAATAAAGTATAAAATAAAGGCTGCCGACAAACAGTAACAAATGCAACAAACTAAATGTAGTTGAACACCTAAGCACAAGCAAAATGAAGTAGGAAGAAGCACTTTTTTTTTTTTTTGTAGTAGAAAGTTGTGACCCAAAAGCCCCTGACTCCGGTGAGTGACAAAATTAAATTAATGCGTGTCACACTACATTGTCTGACTTTGGTGAATGATGACATTAAATGAATGTGTCACACAATTGTCCCTGATGCCGGTGAGTGACAAAATAAAATTAATGCATGTCAATACCCCTCAGCATGAACACATTTATTTATACGTTGCAGAATGTCACAACCAGTCTTGTTTGGGAAAAGGTCACTGTAGTGGTAAATCATAACATGTCAGTTTATCCATCTTCTGTGGCTCTTCCTAAATGGATTATCTGAGTAATTGCTATTCCTGGTGAAACCAGTGCTGGTTTCATTGTTTTCTAGGTAGCAGTCCTGGTGCTGATTCTTTCAATTGTTCTTGCTGATTTTGAGTGACATTGTTTCCCATATGAGCCAGATCATGAATAAATGAGGCCCTAGGCAGGGTAATGTATCAGTCTGGTCTCTATTTATGCATCAAATAACAATTTCAATGAATGGCTTTTAAGCGAACGTTAAACAGCAGATGCTGAAATTACTGAAAATGCTTATTTTCAAAAAAATAATTCATTGAATGGCCATAGTTGGCCAACAACCAGAAGTACCGTGATGCATAAGGTAAGCTAAAGAAACCCTTTTATAAATCTGTCCTGTAGTGTGATCTTGGACTTGGTAGATATA
This sequence comes from Protopterus annectens, assembly GCF_019279795.1. NCBI lineage: Eukaryota > Metazoa > Chordata > Ceratodontiformes > Protopteridae > Protopterus > Protopterus annectens. Next base: position 999,787,522 of record NC_056726.1, on the reverse strand, counting down.
GTTGTTGGGGTGGGGAAGCAGAGCCCCCACCTTGGTTGACGAGGTGTTTTTATTACCGTTCACGATGTTGGCCAACTATGGACATTTGATGAATTATTTTTTGAAGATTCGTGTTCAGTAATTTCAATGTTTAATGTTCGTTTATAAGCCGTTCGCTGAAATTGTTATTCGATGCATAAACATAGACCCGGATCAGTCCCCCTCAGCCAGTCCAGTGTCCCATTAGTTAGCTATCTCTCTGCAGTTATAAACACTGTGAAAACCTGTCAGTTTACATACTATTTTATTCTTTCTTTTAGAATGATTACAGATGTTTGGATTTAATTTAAAACTTTATCGCAAATTTTATAGCACAAACACTGAGTACCATTTGTTAAATTAAACAGTACAGTCTCACAATGAAAACAAACTTAGCATAAGCAACAATAAACTTTTTTACCCTTGAAACTCAGATTCATTGAAACTGCATTGAAACCCACATTCATAGAATTTGTATCTGGCCAGTGGTGGATTAAGTTTACCTTTGAGCTGTTTTCAAACCCTGGGCCCCTGCACACATTTTTGGACCATTCATAAATGCATGCGTTCCTTGATTCATCTACCTGATTGTAATAAATTATATTGTTTCATGTTTTACAAGTGATTACTAAGGATACCAGGGTCAATTTGTAGCCTTGCCATACTTCCCAAGATTCTAACCCAGTAATTTGTGTCTGTGACGTGAGCACTTTAAGCATTATGCCACATTCCAAGTCAATGGTGTAATGGTTAGCACTCTGGAATTTGATTCCAGTGATCTAAGTTCAAATCTGAGTATATTGTCATATTCCTTGTTTAATATAAAAACACTTGTTAATGTGCTTATTACATGTGCAGTTTTGAACATTTTTCCAGTGAGCAGCAAAACAAAATTCATGAACCGATAACAAAAATACTTATTTCAGTCCATTTCAACCATAAAATGCCACTATCATAGTGTTTGTTGAAGTAAACATTATCTGAATAATTCCACATTGAAGAGATGTGTAACTAAATAAGTTATTGTTTACAAACAACTTTACATTACAGTGCTTCATTTACAAATTATGTGCCTGCTGCACTTGAAGATTAAATTGTATATGTTACATTAAAAAAAATGTGCAGTGGTGATATGCAATAGTGAATAGCTGGCAAACTTACAGCAGGTTCATTGTTAGGAGGCATTTCATCCAAAATAATACACACTCAGGAGTGCAGCAGCATTTTGTTGCACAGCAGTATTAATGATCAATCTAACTGATGTGGGAAGAGAACCCACAGCTTTCTGCATCAAATACAAGGGTGCTACACCAGTGACACTGAACATGAGCAGCACAACTATGAAACTTTGTGGCTGATATTGACAGATTGTATTCCTCAGTGATTCACAAAAATAAATAAATTAAAGGCAACCTGACAGTTGGCATGGATATTTAAGGTACTTGCCTGTAAATAATTAAGATTCAGGGTTTGACTCTCAGCAAAGTTACTTAGCTAGACAAGTTCTTAACTGGGGTATTACACATTCACAAAAAAAAAAAAAAAAAAAAAGACGCACATTCATTGCAATCACAATGGAGCAAGTGGGGGGGGGCAGAGCCTGAATGGCTAACTGAAGGCATCAGATTTTTAGAGCTCCTTAAAGTAGTATAGAATGCAGGAATTAAAATATTTTTTTCTAACAAAAACATCCAGAATAGCTAGATGAAAGACTGATATACAAATTTACAAACTTTGGTGGATATCTGTGAGAATTTTCCTGTCAAAATATATTGGAGACTATTATAACTGATAGAAATGAGCACTTCAAAGAACTCTCACTATGATCTAGCACTAAAAAAGGAACTACAACTTGTGACTACTACACTGCAATTACTGTAATTGAAAATGGATGGCTTTAAAGAAAATCTACAGAATCTGAAGGAGAATTGTCAAAAACAAACAGACGTATTTAAAGAAATGATTCAACAACATCAGACTAAAATAACAAACAGAGACTTCTTTAAGTGATATTGAGCATAGACTCAAAGAAGAAGAAACCCAGAGAGACATTCTCCTCAAACAAAATACTTGGCTTCTCTATAAAGTGGATGACTTGGGGAATAGGGAGAGAAGGGCAAACATTAGGATTTTCAGTCTACCAGAGAAGACTGGAAGTGGAGACTCCATTTCTTTTCTAAACACATGGATTCCAGAAACATTAGACCTTAAAGAGGGTTTTTCATTTGGCATTGAAAGATCTCACAGAGCCTTGGGAAATCCAACTTTATCACCTTCAGCTGTGTCTTCTACATTAACAAGGTCAATCGTAATAAGTTTTTATCCTTTATGGACAAAGAAGTAGTACTTAAAACTGGGTGAAGGAAAAGCCCTTTAAAATACAATCAAAATTTAATAAGATTTGACAATGATTACTCAGCAATAGTTCTGGAACAAAAGAAAAAGGCATGACCATTAATTAAACTACTGAAACAAAATAACATTAAATCTTAACTAGTTTTCCCTACACTGTAAGAATCAAAATACTTCATTTAAATGAAATGAGAACCGTCAACAACCTGGATGAAGCCTCCTTGTTCATTAAAAAACACAATATTATAACTATTCCTGAAGATATGGACTGGGCATCCCCTTCATTGAAAAGAGCAACTGATAAGATTACCTGGACTGATGTAGAAAAGAAAAAAAACAAAGAACTGAATCTAAGATTGCTATTCCAGCAAAACCTCTCAAAGTATCAACTGCAACATAATTAAGAGCTGATCCATATTACTAGTTCATAACTTTACATATAAAATGTACTGCTGTGTATATATGTTAATGTATATATACAGGATGAAAAGGGTATGTCTTGTTTATCTTATATAAATTCTTCACTGGTAGCAACAGTTAGAAATATTCTTTAGTATTTGCTCTTTACACTTCTACTTTATATATTTAATTTAATGAAACAACTAAACAGTTACTTTTCATTAATTTAAAAAGTCTAAGGATAAATAAATCCTAACAGTTAAGTTTCATATAACATATTTGAAGTTTATATGTTGCTTTTATTTTCTACTTAAAAATGAACAGCAAATGAAATATTCTTGCTGATAAATTTTGTTTTCTTTTGACTAGCATTTGATTTAATTGTGGAAAGGACAGTGAAATGTGTTGTTTTGGTGCCAAGAAATGTATATGCCTCATATTCATGTTTTTCTGAAGTGAAGCATCTGATGATTTTAAATGTCTGTGTGTTGCCGTGTTTGCTTAGCTTCACTTGATTTTACAGCTGCACTAAATGACTGCATACAATGTGGTTTGGGGCTACTTCCCGAAATGAAGTGAATGCTTATAATGCTGTAGAGATTTGGACTTAGACTGAGGTAATGTTAACTTCCTTAATTAAAGTGATTGAACTATGGGCTGCAACCCTTTTTTAAAATACATCAGACCCCCATAAATACTGGAAGAGTTGAATGGGAAGGGGTGGTGAGTGAACAATGGGAAAGAAGAGTTAAGGGAGGAAAATAACGTCTCCTGTGGCTGTTGGCACTGTAAATACAAATCAGATGCAGCTGCAGCTGTGAAGAATGATCGGGACTTAGGTATACAAACAGTTGCGGTTAGTGAAATAGATGACAACCCTCAAATGTTATGGGTTCATAACTTAAAAGTGTTGAGTACACTATTTGTTGCCTTGGCTCATTAGATTTGTACCTGGATAGCAGCATTCATTAGTTTATGATGCCATAATTATCGTTGATTCCTTATGGGAAATCTGTCTCCATTAAGGAGGATCATGGTGTGATGGTGCAGTGGCTGGAAACATGAGAAGTGGGTAAGTTTTACTTCTAATGCTTGAAGGTTTTGCCCTCAATTATGCATACTGGAAGTCAGGTGCTATAATAGAGATAATTATTTGTGAGCTGGAAGGAGAGAATTGTATAGTAAGGTGTATCAGCGGTATATAGAGTGGATGTTGAAACTGGCAATTGAGTGCATATGATTTTACTGGATATATATTTGATTTGTGCCCAGCTGATTAGTTTGGGGGGGGGAGTGCTTTGTCCGGGTTGAATTTGTCAGTTGTTGCCTTTGTGTATACATAAACTTGACAGAATGCTGAATAGATACAAGGAATTCTGTAAGCAAAGAAGGCCAAAGCATTTGGGTTTAGAATGGGAAAGCAGGAAAACAGTACACTTGTGGGCAGTTAGTGGTGAAGCTTTTAAAGCCCAGAAAGGCTGTGAGCAAGTTTAATCCATTTTACTGACTCAACGCAGACTCGCAGTACTTGCTTAATGTTGTCATAGTTACTGGCAACAAATTCAAGGATTGGTTCCTTAAATTTCAGTGAAATTAGGAAGTTAGACTAACAGTATGAATGCAGAAATCATGTAGACTACCTAACAAGTTACTTTATAACTTAGTAATGTGAAGTATTTGTAAAATCATATACAAACGCATTATAGAGGTTAATAGTTTAATGTTCCAGTGTTAACCATATTATTTGTTATGCAGTATTGAACGAAATGTTTATATATAATTCTCTGTTTATTCATATTATATACGTGTAAGTATCCAATGCTATACTAGTTGTTTTATGTTACGTGAGTTTGTATAAGTGCCACAACAAAGCAATGACACAAAGATGTTATAAATATTTCAAACATTATCAGATATACATATACCATTGAATAATATACCATTGAATAACATTGATTGTTAGTAAATGATAAAACTATTCCAGTAAGTTAAATAATAAAATATCACAAGTTATTTAATCACATAATAGTCTTCTTTAAATTGCAATTGATCTATGGAGCTCGAACAAATAGGAAAGAAAGCTAGGGAGTTTGGTACAACAGATTTATTCCCTGCTTATTGGACCAGGAATGCTTTTCATTCCATGGTAGAAGTGGATCAAAAAGCACACTAGTACAACCTTATCAATTTTCTTAATACTCAAATTCATGTTTAGTTTCTCTAAGCTTGACGTGAATTTTTCTTTGTCCTTTTTGAAGACAGTATTAACTGAGACAGAAAGATGTATACGCGCTATTATAAAATAAATAATTTGAAGAAACGTTTTGTATGTTAAAAATAACAATACAATTCTTTCTCTAAAAACAACTTGAAATAGACTTCACAATGTTATATTTAAATACTAATGGCTTAAATATTCCAAACAAGCAATCTAATTTGTTAAAATATCTAAAGTTATATAGAGCCCAAATAATAATCTTACAGGAAACACACTTTAAAAAGAATGATAAATTTATATGGAATCCAAGTGAATATATGATTCTAAGTTGTTCCTCATATAAATTAAATTCTAGAGGGAAAGCAATCTTATGGAAAAAAAAAGTTCTCTAAGCCCTGAAATTATTCACAAACATGTAGACAGTGATGGTCTTATAACTATTGTTATATTGAAATTTAATAATAGAATATGGACATTAGTAAACTTATATTGGATTTCTGGTATTGTGGTGGGAACTGCCAAACATTTAGATCTCATAACACGTATATCTAAAGGAAACTTGATAATAGGTGTTTTTAATTGTATCACGGACACTTCTGAAACCACAATTAAGAAATCCCCACGTTTGGCATCTTCAGCAAAACTTCTAAAAAGATGGATTGAGGTATTAAAATTAAGTGACACCTATAATACTATAAGTAGCAACTCGTTAATATTTTCTCATCAAGATTATAGATTTGGAACCCAAACCAGAATAGACAAAATATCTTTCTCAGGATCTTTGCTCAAAAATCACAATTTTTTTCAATAATCACATGTTCTTTCTCAGATCATAACGCTCATCTTGAAAATTCAAATAGATTTTAGGCCATTAACACTCACCACTAGAATTCTATCATATATTACAAAAATTAAAGATTTAAACAATTGTTAAACAATGAATTACAACTTTTTTAGATATTAATTATAAACCAGATGTAAGCATAGTTATGCTGTGGGATTCTTTAAAAACTTATATAGATGGTAAAACTCTTAGCTGGTTCAAAAGTAAAATTAAAGAATGGGAATCAGAACTGCAAGAATTACAAAAACAACTTTTGTCATTTAAATCTAAAAAAAGACTTTAAATCACATGATAACAAAAAGAAAATAAAAAAAACTAAATAAAAGATATAATGAAGTACTACCTCACAAACCAACTTAGCCATATAAAGATTAAAAATAAACTCTTATGGCACTTGTATAATCTAGCTATTAAAATGAAAATGCAGACTAAAGCTAATTCTATTGTTAACATCTTGCATGAGGGGAAAGATAAGACTGTTTCTGAAATAGGTGATATTTTATTTGCATTTAAAAATCACTATGCAGAACATTACAAAACTAAAAGCACTACAAAGGAACATTTAAATTTAGAAACTATTATTCCTAACATTAAGAAAATACATAATGAATTAAAAATAGAATTGGACAAACCTATTGCATACAAGGAAATTATGGAAAAGATTAAAGAAAGCAAAACTGGTAAGGCCCCAGGAATAGATGGATTAATAGCAGAAATGTATAAACTTTTTCCTACAAGTATAAATTCATTGTTACCTAAAATATTTCTTGAAATACAAATTCATGCAATAATTTACCCCTCATGGAGATGCTCTTTAATTACCCCTATTTTAAAGGATAACAAAGTCATTGTAGCTCTTAAAGACCAATATCATTGTTGAATATTGATTATAAATTATTCATGTCAATCATAGTAAACAGAATAAAAGTTCAAATATCTGATGTAATCAACAATGATCAGACCGGATTCATAAATAATAGACACACACATGATAACATAAAAAGGAACTTGACACTTGATTACTTTGAGAAAATCAAGAAGCCTTGATAATAGGATTGGGCATAGAAAAGGCTTTTGATTCATTAAACTGGGATTATTTAATTAAAATCCTGGAAGTATTTGATTTTGCCCTCTCTTTTATCACACTTATAAAGAAAGTCTATGAACAAAACTTAACTTGTGTTAAATTGGGACCCTTTACCTCAGAGTCAAACCAAATTACCAAAGGCGCTAAACAAGGTTACCCCATGTCTCCCATTCTATTTGCATTAGCTATAGAAATACTTGCAATTTTAATAAGGAGCAACTCCAAGACATTAGGATTAGATATATATGAACAATATAGCTCAAAGATTATGCTCTTTGCTGATGATGTTCTTCTTAATCTGCGTAACTCAAAAAAAGTTCTAGACAAGGTAGATTTATTGATAGAGAAATTTCCTAAGCTCTTGGGACTTGATTTTAATAAATCTAAATCAAAATTCTTGTTGTTGAACAAAAAAAGGAATACAAGTTGGGGGGAATCGCATCATTGGTGAGCAAGTAACCACCTTAAATTATCTAGGGATTGTCTTGTGTGGAAAATATAAATGAGATATTAAATGTTAATTATAGGAAGATTATAGATATAATTAAATCACTAGTGAACAAATGGAATAATACTTTTATAAATTTTGAAGATAGACTATAACTGATAAAAATAGTATTGCTTCCTAAAATCTTATATGTAGTGCAAGCTATTTTGCTATTGCCTGAGAAATGTTATCTTAAAGAAATAACTTCAATACTATTAAAGTTTCTTTGGCACCCTAAAAGAAATAGAATTGTGTTATCACATCACATTAGGGATTGGGAACAAGGAGGACTAAACTTTTCAGACATAGAATCTTGTATAAGAGCTACCTTACTCAAAACTGTAATTGACTGGATAAACTCTAAATACACACCTAACTGGAAATCATTACACACAACTGCAGTAATAAATGAAAACAACTTGTCAAAAATACAATAATTATAAACACTAACAATAAATTATGGTATTCACTGTGCTTAACTTTATAATATAACAAAACTTACTAAACTAAATCTAGTTACTCACCTTTTGGACAATTTTCAGTATTACTAAGAACTTCACAGCCAGAATGTATAGAGATATTCTTATTTCTTTGGAACATAAGAACTTAATATGTTGGCTGCACTGCATGGAAAATCAACAAGTCTTAGAGGCACAAAAATTGTCATCAAATTTTAAGTTAATATCACATGACTGGTTATTACTACAGAATGTTTTGACATACTCCAAGGATCTATGCAGAATAATAACTAACTCTTCCTTTACAAATCCTCCAAAATTCATAAGTGGATAGTTTGGAATTATTTAAAATAATGCAACTGTGAAAAATGAAACTTCATACTTATATAATAAAAATTTATAAATCAGCCCCAAAAACAATTTATTGATAATTTATTACTAAAGGAATATCGGTACCTCTATCTTCAGACATTAAATCTAACATATTATTATTAGTTAAATTATCATCATATTCTCAGTATTGGAGAATATTTATTTGGACATTTCTGCAGAGATCCTTCTTAATCCTGAAAAAATTTCAAAAATCAATACTTCTAGTAAATGGTAATGCTGGAGATGTCAATGAGTATCTGAAGTAGATTGGTCTCACATTTTTTATGATTGTATGCAGATAAAAACTTTTTGGAATGATGTTAATAATTTCTTACAAGCAATTTTCACAGACACATTTTTTATGACTAAAGCTTTGATTTCATTGAATATAAAAGAAGGTCCTCCTGTGAATAAAACAAATTTATATCAGCTGTGGATAATACTCACAGTAGCTAGAAAATGTATAAGCAGGAAATGGAATTCTAACATATCACATACCATGGAGGACTTTCTATGTCTGTTGAAGAGGACAGCATCAATGGAAACAAAAGTCAAAGAACTAAGAATATTCCGTAATCCTCCAAAACTCCAATGATAACTACAAGGCATTCTTTAGCTATGTCAAGAATCTAAGTGGCAATGCTCAGATCTGCTAAGAGTTAGTGCAGAATGGCACAAAATTCACTGAACTGACTGATATCGCCAACATCCTGGCAGACAGATTCAGTGCAAACTTCACCCCCCTCTCACCCCACAAAAGGGCCTATAACCATACCAGAAGAATGTAGTGCCCCTGAAATCACAGACACTCAGGTTAAAACAGCCTTCTCCAAGGCCAAAAACACAGCATCAATGGGACCAGATGGTGTCTCAGGCTGTGTCCTACACGAGCTCAAAGATGAACTAACCCCTCACCTAAACACACTGTTTAAACTCAGCCTCTCCACAGGCTATGTACCCATAGAGTGGCACACATCAATAGTTATTCCACTCCACAAAGGTGGAGCAGACCCCAGGAACTATCGCCCTATAAGCCTGACCAGCTTGGTCTGCAAGGCTATGGAGAGCATCATCATGGAACTCATTAACAGAGATATTGGGAACCTCCAAACACTGGACCCTACCCAGTTCGGCTTTAAGTCAGATCATGCCTCCTAAACCTGGTGGACTTCTATGAGACAGTTACCAAGGCTATAGACAAGGGAAAGATGGTACACACAGCCTACCTAGACCTCGCAAAGGCCTTCAATGCCATTCCCCATTATGATATTATAGACAAGCTCATCAGCCTGAACATAAACCCCTATGTCAGAAGATGGGTTACCAACTGGCTCATGGACAGAACCCACATGATGAGAGTTGTGGGAGCTAGTTCTGACTCTAAACCGATTACAAGTGGCATTCCTCAGGGCTCAGTCCTAGGACCCCTCCTGTTTGGCATATACTTCTCAGAAGTACAGGCAAGCACAGGAGGACTAGGGCTGACCAAGTTCGCAGATGACTGCAAACTAGGGGCTATAATTGACTCTCCAGCTGACACAGACATCCTCTAAAAGGGTCTCACTGAGACGGATACCTGGTGTCAAAATCATGGCCTCAAGCTAAATGCTAAAAAATGCATAGTTATCCCCTTTGGAAAAAAACAAAGTACCCACAAACTACCACATAGGTGGTAGTCCCCTAAATATGGAATATGTAATAAGGGATCTGGGGACCCAAGTAGATAGTAATCTCTCCTTTGATAATAGCATTGCCAAAGTGGTTAGAAAATCCTTCTATGTGGCCCACCTAATCGCAAAAGGGTTTGCATCCAAATCAAAAGAGATCATTTTGCCCCTCTACTCATTACTCATCAGACCCATCATAGAGTACAATGCCCCATTTGAGATGTACCTTACAAGACACCTGCAACAGCTGGAAAGACCACAGAAGTACCTCACCAAGAGGATCACTGGCCTCAAACAAATGCCCTATGCAGCTCAACTGAAGAAACTCCAGCTGTACTTGGTTGCATACCGCCTACTTAGAGGTGATCTCTGCCCGGCATACAAGGCCATGTCCAACCTAGAATTGTTGGACGTGCTCCACCTAAAGAAAACCATGCCACATGCTCTAGGGATCTAAACCTCACCAGAATAATAAATAGGACATGCTGGAGGGACAGATTCCTGTCCCAGAGACTTCCCATGCTTTGGAACAAGATTCTAATCTACATTAGGCAGAGTTCCTTGCTAACACTCTTCAAGAGAAACCTTGACGAGTGGATGGGAAACAGAAAGTTTACCCCAGGGATCACTTCAGTGGCAAGGGGGTGGCATAAGCCAACACATTCTGGCTAGGCTTATAAATGCCTTCGGGCAGATAGCCTAGTACCTACCTATGAACCTGTGAACCTATTCATTAGTTAATAATCCATGGAAGAAAGTTCTGTTATTGATTGATACTTTACAATCGATCTCAGTCACCTCATGATACCATATTTATTTCTTTTGACTTATTATCACTTGTTTATATCAAATACTATCTAAAGTCTACTTATGTCAAGCTAAATGTAAATATTGTAAATAGTTAATTATTCAATTTAATTGTAATTAACATTTTTGCTTTTTATTTCAAAATAAAAAATATTTGAGTAAAAAAAAAAGAATGGAGCATGTATCTGTGTGCTCTAAATCTGGGTTTTCTGTTCCTCTTTTCTGTGTTGTATATATGTATCCATTACTCAATCTCTTTTTCCTGCTGCCAGTTTCCCACAGACATTGCCAAGAGTGCATCTAAACTTTTCAGTTTGCAAGGATTACTGAAATGCAGAGTTTTATGAACTTTGCTGTTTTGTGTTTGCAGAAAATTTTTTTTTTATAGCAAAACTGACTACCCACAGCCAATATGGGCAGTTATCTAGGTTACATTGTGCTGGATCTGGATCTGCTCACCTGTCATGCTGGAGAAAAGTAATCTGTACAGTGGTTTTTTTTAAGCCAGTTGTTACCTTTTCTGTACTAAATACATCTGCATTAATACCAATGAAAGACTGAAGTATTTATTCAAAATTTGTTAGTATGTGTGCTGAAGGTAGGCAATTTCTGCCAGAACATTTCCACACTCACTGCTTATTTTGTCTTAGAAAACATCACAGTTTTGAAGATTATGAATCTTGTGCTAATTCCAGCAGACCGTACAGTTTATTTGCAATCTGATAACCAGTGGGCTGGTCTGTTGACATTTTTCAGCCACAACCCAGTGCAGTAAAATCAGTTTACAGAAAATACCTTGACAAAGAAAATAAATGGCATACAAAAATATTTTCAGTAATATAGTTTGTTACAGAAAATATGAATATTTACAGTAATGCAGTTTGATATATGATGTAAAAGAATTCATTCTTTAATTCTAAGTATAACACATTCGGAATGTACTGCCCTTTTAGCAATAATTGCATTATTAACCAGTGTTACAAAAGCAGTTGCACTTTGATTCATTTTGCAAATACTAAGATTTTTTTGAATGGGTAGACCTTTTTCTCCTATGACTAGTTTGAATCCAGGATTGACCACATTAGTTGTATTTTCTTGGTTGTTCCTGAAGGAATAATCTTTAAAGGGGTGTATGAGATTTAAATATAAGATTATTTTATTTTTATTTATATTTAGCAGAGTGTTAACCAGTTCAGGAGACCAAAACCTTAATTCATAGTGGATGAAAACATTTAATGACATTGGAGAAAAAAAATAGAAGGATCTCCAAAAAAATAGAATCAGTGCAGACAGAGAAAATGAAAAAAGTGATCCCAAAGAGCATTAGTCTGTATGTAACAAAATAAAACCGAAGAAACCAGCACGCTGTATGCTTGTATCACACATCTTTTCATCTCTTCAGCTAAAGTTTAAATATCATTGTATTGTGACTCCCATTAAGTTACTCATTCTGTAAACCACCTCTCCAGCTAAAAGTTATTGTTGGATGATGCCAATCACAGTAAAGCACACATCCCTGGTCCCAGCAACAGTCTCCAACTCGTCTTGTATGATATGCAAATGTTTCTAGGTTAGCTGAGAGGTAAGATACTTCCAACTTGTTCTAGGTTGTCTCCAGTTTCTTCTCGCAGTGGGCGAAGACCAGTATACCTCCAGTGTGAGGCATGAAGTGGTAATCCTCCCAAAGTGCCTAGGTCACCTCACATTACTCTTCTCATAATGAAGAACTGACTACACTCCAAGCTCCTCTCATACTCCTGAGCTCCTCACTCCAGTGTAGTCAGTGAGTACAGTTAACCACCAAAAAAACCTAAATTTTCCACTTGTATCCATTACATCATCCTTTCAGTCGCTAATGAAAGCTTTGAATAATGGTAAAAAAGACAACATAAACGGACTGGTGTATAATGAGAGCTTTATAGTATGATGTTTTTCTCCTTTAACACCAAAATCTGGTACGACTATTCCAGTCTTTCTCCCACTGCACTTGTTTTCTAGCTGTGCACTGATCACCACTACCTTCCTATGTGAAAAAGAACCCGAGATTCTATACTCCCCCTGCCTGAGTTACATGTTACCCCCTCCAACTTTCGTGCAGAGAGAAACCAGTGATTTGGAGACAGACAATACAGATATAACTTCTACTCCTGAGATAATGGGACTGAATAGTGTGCAATAGCAACCTTAGGATGCCATAGTATTATAGCACTTCTGTAATGCACTTATAGTACTTGGAGGTATGCCTTTCCCAAGTTCTCAAGGACAGTATTTGTAAACTTCCACGAATATCCATGTCTCTACAAGACATTCAGGTGTGTAGGTTGTAGAATATTGCCCATTGGGGAGAATTGGTTGGGAAAGCATGAATGATTTGCAGTTAAGCTCCACAGACACCAGGCTGTGGCAAATACACTGTGGATACAGTGAAGCATGCAGTGTCATGTCCACAGCAGGAATAACCACATGCGAGTGGGAGACAATGTGCCTGGCACACTAAAACCCTAAAGACAGTAGGCAGTATGGCAAACACTTAGCAGTATGTCCAGTGGGCATGTCAGTTTCAGAGAAAATGCAGCATCCAATAGGTAATGCCTTTATTAGTGTGTCAGGGAAAGTGATTGCTGTTATACTTGATATACAGTATAAGTATATGTAACACTAGCAAAGATAATTTTCCCATTTACTGCTGTAGTAACACGTTCCAGTATATGTTTTAAACAGTGCTCCCTAGACAAAATGTTTTTTTCAGGAGGGAGTAACGTGCATTCTCCTGAGTAGGGATTCTCTTTAGGCATCTGTCAAATTTTGATCTTTGTCTACACCGTAAGAAGTTCAAGGAGATATCATGCCTTCCTAGTAACACCTTCAGTCACCAATGCATGACCACTACTTGACTTTTTATCCATGTCTGATCTTGTTTAGTCAGGTCACACACATTCCAGTCCCCACCCCTGCATATGCTGTTCTAGCTGTGGGCATAGTGCTGCATGCTTCTCTGTGTTTGTTGTGAATTTGCTGCAGCCATTGTCTCTCTGCAGTTGAATTTCAATTCAGCCATGTGTCCTCAACCTATGTTCTCTCTCTGTCTCTCTAGGGAAATACCGCACAATCTTATGGTGGAATATGTATGCAAGGACAAATAGTTCAGTCATTTGCTCTGACCACAGTGAAAGTGACATTGCTATCCCTGAATTAAAGGCTCAAATATTGGATGAATTTTTCTTTCTAGCACTCTGGCATATGCTGTCTCAGGGGAGGCAAAGAAATGTGATGTCAGTATTTGCAATAAACTTTACGGACTCCCTTTAAAAAGTTGAGGACAGGACATCGAAGGCAGATAGAAGGAAAACTTAAAGCAGCTTCTGAATGAAGAAAACCCCACAGAAGCTGTACTACCCCAGACACAACTTATAATGAGAGAAGAAGCGAAGCCCACCCTTGAAGAAGTAGATGGGTTGGAGGGTGCCATGTATGACAGGCACAGGTCATCTTTTAATAGTCTGCTAGGATACTGAGTATAGTAACAGGTGTTTGAGTTGATCCATGTAAGAAATGTTGTTTAGGCCTTGTATCATTATTTTAAGGTATATCTGATGGCGTTCCAGTTGTTGCATGTGCATGGCGAGATACATGCCAAACAGGGCATTATATTCAATGACTGGCCTAATAAGAGCTGAGTAAAGGTGAACAGTAACATCCCTAGATGTAGACACAATTCCATTGTTTATAAGCTGTGCAGTACAGAAGGACTTTCTTATAACAATGGAGACATGTTTGTCAAAAGTTAAGTAACTGTCCACATAATTTCCCCAATCCTGAAAAACTGGGTCAGCTTTTAGGGATACATTGTTAATGTGGTAGTTCTCTTTGATAGATAACTTGCCAAAGGATACAATAATGCATTTCTTTGCATTTAGTTTTAGTCCATGATTTTTGCACCAGTTATTTATTTAGTACAGACCTTCTTGCAGGACAGATAAGTCATTTGGGGATTCACTGACTGCTCCAAGTTTGCAGTCATCTGCAAACTTAGTCAGTCAAAGCCCTTTGGTAATGGCTTTTACTTCAGAAAAGGCGCGGTCTCAGCAAAGAACTATGGGGGATTCCAATGGTAACCGGTCCCTTTGTGCATGTAACTTCTCCTATTTTGATTTCCTGTATCCTATCTGTGAGGCAGTTGACATTCCAACAGGCTGCATATGGGTTTTGTATGTCTTAACTGATTAGTTCCATGAGAAATCTTTCCGTTGATTTGCATAAGAGGTTGGTAAGACTCATGGGTCTATAATTGTGTGGGTCTGTGGAAGGTCCTTCCTTATGCAGGGGACTTACTGTAGCTGTTCCTCATTTGTTTGGTGTAAAACCTATATGGAGTTTGAGATTGAGCAGTGTTGTTAGGGATGTGGCTAAATCATACTTCATGCTATTTAAGATGCATCCAGGGATATTGTCAGGACCCGTCATTGAAGTATTTTTAGCTTTTGATAGCACCTTTAGGACTTTTTCTTGTGTGATAGCTGGAGGAAAGCTAGTTTCAGACATATCTTGAAGGACAGACAGAGGAGAGAGAGTGGTAAAATTAGAGTTAAATTTATCAGCCAGTAGGATCACTATATCTTCATCCTCAGTGTAGGTAACATTGTAAACAATCAGCTCATTGCATTGCCGTGTTGTGCTTGCTTATAAAAAAGTAATCACTGAATATTTGATAAGCAAAATAAGTGTTATCTCTTGTTCATCTGTAATGAAAAGAGTATAGCCTTTTCAAAGTAATTGAGATTTCTAACAGAGGGTACTCTTTTAGTTTGTTTGTTGTATTTGTATTGATTCAACCTTATTTAAATTAGTTTTGAAATAAATACAAAAAGACTTATTAAACTCTAATATTGGTTGAATATAAGTTTATATAGATATATATATATATATATATATATATATACACATATATACATATATATATATATATATATATATATATATATATATATATATATATATATATATATAAATACACACACACACACACATATATATATATATATATATATATATATATATATATATGTATGTATGCATCTAAATTAACCAAACTAGTTTTGTTCCTCAAGGAACTTGATTTGAAAAGAAACCCCATTAATTTTAATGCCTTAATTATATGGCTGGAAAAAGAAAAGATTTGATGACGTGTATTCAGAAATGTTTTTATTGAATTGTCTTTTCAAGCATAGTATTCTCACTTGACTGCAGGTCTGACAAAATACATGACCTGACATTTAAGTTAACTGAACTGTAATACATTCAGATTTTACTACATTGGAAGATCATATATATATATATATATATATATATATATATATAAATACACACACACACACACACATATATATATATATATATATATATATATATATATATATGTATGTATGTATGCATCTAAATTAACCAAACTAGTTTTGTTCCTCAAGGAACTTGATTTGAAAAGAAACCCCATTAATTTTAATGCCTTAATTATATGGCTGGAAAAAGAAAAGATTTGATGACGTGTATTCAGAAATGTTTTTATTGAATTATCTTTTCAAGCATAGTATTCTCACTTGACTGCAGGTCTGACAAAATACACGACCTGACATTTAAGTTAACTGAACTGTAATACATTCAGATTTTACTACATTGGAAGATCATTTGAATAGCTATTTATTCTAGAAGTGACCCCTTTAATAGCTAAAACAAATCCGTGTTGGAATCATCGACATATTTTGCAAGCCAACAGTGCCTACTTAAGGGGCAAATTGTAAAGACCAGATTAAATAATACTCCTAAAACAGATGACTGAACACCCTGTAGACTTAGTATTTTGATTGTGTTTCTTTGTGCAATGCACACTGGTTGCTCTGTCTGGACATAACACACAATAATAACTAGCTGTAACAATTTCAGTGATCAATGCTGCTTTTGTCATTTTTTTCATGAATGATTATATTCAGTTTTGTTGCATCTTCCTGTTGAACTTTGTTAACACCTTTAATGGATGCACACTTTAGACATAAGCAAACATTAATTTTATAAAAGAAAACAAACCATGTTAACATGTTTACAGTTACAAACATTATACATCTCATATATACTTTTGTATAGTTAGCATCAATCTAACATTACATAAATCTCAGTTCCTGTCTTCCTTTAATCCTCACTCCTCCAAAACATTAAGCTGTATGTATATTGCTCCCACAATTTCCATTTTTTTCTGTATAATTTGCCCATACTCTTTTCTAAAGACCCAACTTACAGTCCTTTGTCCTGTTACCATATTCACCACTTCAAATACAGTTGGTTTACATTTTAATTTCCATTTTCTAGTACATTGCCTTTTTGGCAGTCAACAGAATTAAATTTAGTAGTGTCTCACTTTTCCTTAGTTACACCCATTTGCTCACACTATGTCTGACAGACTACGCTCTAGGAAATTTTTAGTCTGCAACTCGTTACACTCCTGAAACATATATTCACAGTTACCTATTTCTTACCCATGACACATCCAGCATTTGCCACCTACCTGAATTCAAATTGTTTGGAGTCTGCTTGGGGTATGTTTATTTATTTATTTATTTATTTATTTATATTTGTTGACCGGGAGTGTCCGACTGGATGTAGGTCCGTTTTCAGTGGAGGCAGTTTTGTCATTATGGGTGCATGCATTTTGTTTCATTGTTTACTGGAAAGATGTTCTGAATTTGGCAGTTTTGTCATTATTGGTGCATGCGTTTTGTTTCATAGTTTACTGGAAAAATGTTCAAAACAATAGGAAGGTGTATCAAAGAGCACATGTATGTTTCATATTCAAGGGGCCTATGATTTGAAAACAGCCCAGAATTAATCTTTGTCTGCTACTAGTAAAATGTATTTTCTTTGAATGTGGGTTTCAATGCTGTTTCAATGAATGTGAGTTTCAACTTCAAGGGCAGAGAAGTTTTAATGCTAAGTTTGTTTAGCAGATGTCTTAGTGTTTGTGCTATAAAATGCAAAATAAAACTTTCAAATGAAATCTAAATCATCATAGAAGTAAATCAGTATGAACATTAGTGTTTATGGTAAATGGAGTGAAATAGCCAAGTAATGGATCATTGGAATGGCTGCAGGAGGAGGCTCCATTCGACCATGATTTTGTGAGGGGGAAGGGCGGCCAACTTAAAGACAGCCCCAGCTGAACTATACCTCCCAACTGTCCAGATTTTCAAAGAATGAATAGATTTTTGCTTCTTATTTTTGGTTTGTTCCTCATAAAATTTGTGGTTTTCTGGCAAATCATTTAGGAATTAAGTCACTAAATAATGACACATTGAGTTTCAGACTTCATAACCTTCAGAAAAATGCATGCTAAAATAAGACCTGTTGTTCTATCAACTGTCTCAGTTTATACAAAAGCAATTTTTAGTACTGTTTATATGTTCCCCCAATATATTTGGCCTTGTCCAGATTTATTGCATTAACAGGTTGAGAGGTACATGCAAATAAATTGCTTTATAGAATTAGGCATAGCCAAACCTCTCAACTGTCCCTGATTTTGGCTCAGAATGTTGCTCTTCCCCCTAATAATCCCTCCGCAAAATAGCAATTTTGGAAAAAAAACATGGAGGGTTTACAATTAAGAAATAACTGTAATAATCAGAGTTAAAGATTACTTTTATTTCAGAAATGCATGTAGATTCTTTTATTTTGTCAGCTGCTCAAGTTAGCAGTACTAATATTAAAGTGTCCCTTTTTTGACAGGTTCCCAGCTGTATTGTGTGGCTTTTTTATATTTTTACATCACATTTATGGTCCATTTTTCATAAAATTGTGTTTTTTTTGGCAAATTAGTGACAAATCATTAAAGACTGAAGTTAGAAAATAATGACAGACATCTGAGTTTCAGATTTCATACCATTCAGAAAATTCATACTAATGCAAGACCTGTTCTATTATCTTTCCAAGTTTATAAGAGCAATATTTAAAAATTGTCCTTATTTTTGGGCCTTTGTCCCACTTCTTTGTATGGCTTTGTCCAGATTTCTTGCTCTGAGGTTGAGAAGTATGACAAATGTGTCAGGGCCATCACAGTCAGCCAGAGACATTTCAAATTGTGACATACTTGTTGCACCCTACTCTCCCATGTAGTGACTCTGGATGTGTCGAAGCAAAGCAAGGAGTAGTTATGCAGTGTAAATGTGCAGAGTATCCCCCCCATCCAAGGTAGACACAAGTACTAGAGTGGCTTTTCATCTGTCCTTGATTTTTGCAGAATGGTCTGGTTTCTGTCATGTTTTTTGTACTGTTGATTTATGCTTATTACTCAAAGTGCCTGTTGCTCTGTGTTTAAGTAGCAATACTTTAATGACCATCAGGTAAGCTTGGCTGATATTGTAAGATGCAAGTAAGCTTTAATAAGTATACTGTTAAAGAATTGCCAACATTGAAAGCCTTTCTGTTGTTGCCATGTAGAGAATACTTAACTAGATAATGTATAAGCCTTGGGTATTGAAATGCATATATCAGTATTTATAATAAAGGACAGGATTACATTATTTTAAAAAGCTCATTACACTTGGAGGCTTCCAGTCATCTCTGCAGGCTTTACCCATAAACTAAACAGAATGCCAGTTGTGTGGTCCATAACCTGTACAGTAATCCTTTTAAGCAATGTATCTTGAGCTTATTTCTTGTTTGCTTTTCATTTTTTACTTTGATCATGTTTTACCCATGAAACAAGTAGATAGTTGTCAGGCAGCAGGTCTTTTTTTGGATAAGAAACATTTTTACAAGTGGGGGCATCAGAGATTTCTACTTTCAGCATGTTACTTGGTACTTTAATAAAGCTGAATGTAAATTATAATTAGAACTGCAGTGCAAGAAGTGGTTTGAGTTGAGTGCTGCTTGTTTTTCTTATACTTGATTTTGACTGGCATTCCATTAATGTATTTAAAAAGTAATTTATTTTTTCATGCCTCACAACCTTTTTGTTTCCATCTAGATATTAAGTAAGCTGTCATGCAGCCAATGCATTGAAATATTTTTATTCTTCTACACCTCATTTTGTCTTGATTGGACTCTCATAATGACGGTTTGGTACCCAGGGCAGTGTATTTAGTTAGTTTTTGTGGTTTTGAGCATAGCCCCTCCCCTTTCTAGTTGGCCACACCCCTTCCCATTGACCCCACACATTCAGCTGTCTCCTGCAGCCCCCCTTTGATTTGAAGTCACCAGCCACCACTGATATTTAGCGGGGATGTGGGGGCATAGCCTCCCTGAAACTGATTACTTTTACCTGCATTTTCAATTTTCCGGTCATTCGATATTCCGTGTATTCGATCCATTGTGATAGACCTGCTCTAAAATAGTCATAAAATCAGGTAATCCTAAACCAGCTTGATCTACTGGAAGGATCAATATTTCCCACTTAACCCTTGCCCTCTTCCCCTCCCAGTTGAAATCCTTCAACCCTTTATTAATTACTGTCCACAATTTCTCCTCTGGTTCATAAAAATTTCCCTGACCTATATATAAAACTTAAGGTACTAAAAACATTTCCACTGGATGTATTGGCTAGCCATAGCCATAAACAAGAGCTTCCAGTTTCTCACTTTTTGTATTATATTTTGTTTAGTCTCTTCATTCACATCCTTAGCTGCCATGGCAGAATCCTATTTATTGAACTTTTGTCAGTGGGTGATCCCAAGTGATGTAAACTTCATCAGTGGTGATAATAGTTTGCATTTTATATTTCCAGTACTTCTCATCTACATCTATATTGTAGTGGTTGTACAATCCTCAATGCAAGAAGTCTTGCCAAATCATTGTGCCTTTCATAGGTTGATACTAGGCTATTGGCCCTAGGGCCTATACAAGCCTAGCCATAACAATTCCCTGGCTATTTCTTCCCATAGTATTTACTTCCCTGAATCCCTGTAAATAAACAGCATCTGCAAGGCTCAAACCCAGGACCCTGCACACCATAGACAAAGTAATTTACCACTAAGCCATGTTATGCATGTGCATTGTACAGACCCTAAGCCATGACTGTATTACCCCCAGCAATTAGATGAGCAACTCTTACCAGAGCTACTTCACAGAACCTGCAACTTTTCTACACACTTTGGAAACCAGTGTGTACTTAACTCACTATCTTGGGCTGTCATTATTAGCCTGTCAGCTTTTGGTTTCACCTCACCTCTATTGATCATTCCTATGTAAAGTCTTGGTCAACATGAGAGTGTTCCAAAACATCTCTGTACTTGCAGCTATAGTTGAAAACATTCCACTCTTTGCTTTTCTTCTGGTCATTTTTGTATATTCTTTCTATTGTTCTTATTTGTTAGTGTTTATTGCTGGCCCTTTTTCTATTCCCAAATATTTATTCTCTGGTAGTTAAACTGTAAGTGTAGCCTAATCTATGAAGTAAACATATTATTGGGTTAAGGGCAAGTAAAAACTGCAGCAATGACAAAGACTCACCCTGGAACCCCCCCCCCCTTTGAATTGTTATCTTGAGGATAGTAATTTGCCATTTGTCATGTATTAACTGCAAAAGTGATTTGCAATAGTTTCATAGTCACTGCAGTATAATTGTTCAGTATATGGTGTTCTTTGTACATCTGTAAGTATTCCATTATCAATGAATATTAGGTCTATCTGCAGTACCCCTCTCTTTAAGAAGTCACTGAAGCAACATCTTGCCTCACTATGGCAATGCAACTGCACCAAGACTGTAGATTCTATGACCTGAGCCTCCTCTCTACCTGCCTCCTTCTTTCCCTGTCTCATTTCTGTCTTGGTCTGTATATGCCAACACATGTATGTTATCAGCCTCAACTGACAATCTTCTTCATTCTCTCATACAATACTAATATTTATTCTTGAGCTACTCTTATAAACTGTCTACTTCAAAATATACTGTCTTTAGCTTGTATTGTTTTTTTTTTTTTTTTTTTTGTCGTGAACTAATGATTGTTTCATGCACTGCACATTAGGCTGTATTGCTTTTGTATAGATCCACAATTGGTTCTTAGAAGGTACTACCTTCTGGTTTTCCACATATGATATTTTGTACTATGCTGTACATGCACGTGGTCTGACAGGGTGCTACTGTATATTGATCAGATTGTGCTATCGTTTATTTTATTTTTTATTTTACATTTGTTTACCGGAAAAGTCTGACTTAGAACAAAGACAATTTTCAGTGAAGGCCCAGGGAGAAACTCTCCAGATGCATGTCTTTGCAAAGTGGGAGGAAACCAGAGCCCCCGGAGGAAACCCACATGAATTCAGGGAGGACATGCAGACTCCACACAAAAGGCACTCCAGCCAATAATTGAACCAGAGAACCTCTTGCTGTGAGCTAGCAATGCTTTTAGTTCTCTAATTTATCATCCTGTATTGAATTTGTACTAGGTTCATAGGTTCATAGGTAGGTACTAGGCTATTGGCCCTAGGGCCTATATAAACCTAGCCAAAGGTACCCTGGCTTTCGTCACCCAAGAAAATTATTTTCCTGTGCCACTGTCGAGCAGAGCCACAGAAGTGATCTCCAGGGTGAATTTCCTATCTCCCATCCAATCATCAAGATTTTTCTTGAACAGTGCTAATGAGGAGCTTTGTTTGACATAGGTAGTTTGTTCCAGAGTATGGGAAGTCTCTGGGACAGGAATCGATCCCTCCAGCATGTTCTGTTTATTGTGGTGATGAGGTTTAGGTCCCTAGAGCGTGTAGCTCATAGGGATTGGGATTTCTTTAAATGGAGCATGTCTAAAAGCTCTGGGTTTGACATAGCTTTGTGTGTTAGGCAGAGATCGCCTCTGAGTATGCGATATGCAACGGAGTAAAGCTGCAGTTTTTTGAGACGGTCTGCAGAGGGCATCTCTTTGAGGCCGGTAATCCTCTTTGTGAGGTATTTCTGTGGCCTTTCCAGTTGTTGTAGAAGTCTTGTGAGGTACATACCAAAAGGGGCATTGTACTCTATAATGGGTCTAATGAGTGATGAGTAGAGGGGAACAATGACCTCTTTTTTTCCTGGATGAGAAACCTTTTGTGATGAGGTGTGCCACATAGAAGGATTTCCTGACTATTGTGGTGATGTGATTATCAAAGGAGAGACTACTGTCCACCTGTGTCCCAAGGTCTCTTTATCACACTTTTGGTGTTAAGTAGACTACCACCTATGTGGTAGTTCATGGGTACTGAGTTTTTACCAAAAGGAATGACAATGCACTTTTTGGCATTGAGCTTGAGGCCATGGCTTTGACACCAGGCATCTGTCTCAGCAAGGCCCTTTTGTAGGATGTCCACATCTTTTGGAGTTTTGATTATGGATCCTAGATTGCAGTTATCTGCGAACTTCGATAGCCGAAGACCTTCTGTGTTGACCTGTACTTCAGAGAAGTAAATACCAAACAGGAGAGGACCCAGGACTGAACCCTGTGGTACTCCACTTGTCACTGGTCTGAAGCTGGATTTGGAGTCTGCTACTTTCACAGTGTGGGTCCTGTCAGTGAGCCAGTTGGCAACCCATCTTGTGACATAGGGATTTATACCTAGTTTAGTGAATTTATCTATAATTCCAGAGTGGGGGATGGTGTCCAAAGCCTTGCCGAGATCTAGATAGGCTGTGTGAACCACCTTACCCTCATCTATGGCTTTGGTGACTGCTTCAAAGAAGTCTATCAGGTTTAGGAGACATGATCTGCCTTTTACAAATCCGAACTGGGTGGGGTCCTGAGTTTGGAGATTACCAATGTCATTGTTTATAAGTTCCATGATGATACGCTCCATAGCCTTGCAGACCAGGCTCGTTAGGCTAATGGGGTGGTAGCTTCCAGGGTCTGTGGTGGCTACCCCTTTGTGGAGTGGGATAACTGTTGCTGTGCGCCATTCGGTGGGCACATAGCCTGAGGTGAGGCTATGATTGAACATGGTACTTAGGTGGGGTGCCAGTTCTTTCTGTAGTTCATGCAGAACACAGCCTGGGATGTCGTCAGGTCCCATGGATGCTGTGTTCTTGGCTTTAGATAGTGTGTTTTTTACCTGTGCCATGATTACAGGAACTTTGCATTCTTCTGGTATAGAGATGGGCCCCTTTAGGGGATGACAGAGGGGTAAAGTTACCACTGAACCTATCTGCCAGGATGTTGGCAATATCCATTGGTTCTGTATATTTAGTGCCATTGTGCTGTAACTCAGAGCAGATCTGAGTGTTGCCATTGAGATTCTTGACATAGCTATAGAATGCTTGTGGTTGTCTTTAGTCAGTGGCAATTTTGTTTTCATAACTAGCTTTGGAGGATTTTATGAGGGATCTCAGCTTCTTACTGAAGCTGACCAGGGAGTTTCTCCAATCATGGGATTTTACTCTTTTTTTGTAACAGTTTCTTTCTTCTGTTGTAGAGTTTGTTTATGGCAGGGGACCACCAGATTGGCTTCCTTTTTTTGGAGGATAGTATCTTGGTTCTGTTAGGGATTGCACAATCCATGCACTCATATAAGTGCTTATAAAGTGCATTTGTGTAGGATTCAGCAGTCATATCTCTATTGTCTGTCAGCATGGGTGTCGTGAAGTTTGCCACTTTTGTCTTAAGCATGAAGTTGGCTTTGGAGAAATTTTTTACTGTGGTTTCCCTTATGGGGGGTGGGGGAGGGATGTGGATGTCTAGGGTGATTAGCTTATGGTCGGATCTGACCAACAAGGAATTGACCTCTGGTGTGGAGCACCGGTTGCCCATGTTGGTAATAACCAGGTCTAGGATATTGCTGCCCCTGGTGGGGATGTGGATGGCATTGGAATTTATGAATTCCAGAAAACATTGAGCACAAGAGTTGGTACATGAGTAGTTTTCCCAGTTAATGGTAGGATAGTTGAAATCGCCCATTATTAGGGTGTTAGGTTGTACCCTAATATTTTCCAGTGTATTAAGAAATGAGGAGTGGGAATCCTGGGGCATGGTGGGGGATCTGTAGCAAGCTACAATTTGGATTGCTGTCTTGCCCAGAGTTAGTTGCACTTGGATAATCTCGGATGCATTATGCTGAGCAACTAGCCTGGAGGTGTAGATATCCTTAATGAATATGGACACACCTCCGCCTTTAGTGTTTCCGTCCAGGTTAGGAGGCCGAAAGGTGTGGTATGAATTATAGCCTGGTAATGCAGGGGTACTCTCTGGAGCCTTGAACCAGGTCTCTGTCACTGCACTGCCGAATGCTTCACATTTTTATGTTTCGAGATGATTATAAACTTTGCATCAATTTCAGTATATCAGTTATATATTGTATGAAGGCTAATAATTAGTCTGTAGATCTTAGGATGGCTTGAAGGTTCGCTCCTTAGGAGAGTATTCTTTATCCTGTTGTTATCCGGATTGGTATCTGTTTGTGACTTGCATTTAAATCATTTTTACTTAGGGCTAAGTATTTTTGCAAAGATCTTAATACTTTTTGCCAAAAGTTAGGTACTGCACCTCTGCTGGGGTTTTCTATTTAGGAACTTTTTTTTTTTTAATTTTGTCTCAATTTCTCAGCCTATGTCACCCAATTTCATATCATCAAACATTTGAGCTTCTTACTGTTTCTGTTAATTGTACCCATTCGGCATCTTGGTTATGTTCAACAGGGTCTTCATCAATACTTTTCCAAAATGCACACTTTTCTTCCCTTTTGGTGGTATTGCTATTGCTTCTGCTTCATTTTCACATTTCTCTATAAAACTTGTTTTGGGGTCATCAATGAATTGCTTATTTTATATATTTCCTTTATATTTATCTCTATACCTTATAAGTGTTTCTGCTTGTGCTGATATTTTTAGATTATTATTGGAAATTCTGCACGATAAACCCTGGTCTGTTTTAATACTGTGTATCGCTTTAATTGTGTTGCTTTTATCACATCTATCTTTCTAAGACTTTATGGCCTGTCTCTTTTCATGTCTTAATTGCTTTATAGTTTTCCCTAATTGATATTTCCATGCAGAGAATCCACTTGTTCCCTTCCTTTCTTTTGTCACTGTACATTTTTGGGGTAACACTTAATCTTTTATTAGTTTAGCCGAACAGTATTATATCTTATTCATTTCCATTGTATCACAAAAGTTTATAATAATAGCCATTATTATTGTGGCCATCTGTTTTACCACTCTTCTAACAGTTTGGGTCTTCTCTACTATCTATTTCTTTTATGCATTTTAATATGTCTGTCCACCTGTTTTAAATCAACCAGATCTTCCTTTAGTTAATTTTCTTCTAGACTTTGAGCTCTTCTTTGATCACTATTTCCTGCGAATCATCTACAGAAATTTCTAGAACATTGTCCTTTGACACATATTCTTTAGGTGTATCCTGCTTCATCTGCTGTTCCTCCATATGAGGACTCATAACTCACACCCGGGTCAGAGTCATCACTGTTCCTACTCCTTTCTTTGCTGCGCAACTTCAACTGGCCTTTCATGTGAGTCTCCTGTAGAAGGCTCCAGAACCTTGCACTTTGGTATGTTATTTTCAATGCATCCAGCTGCACCCACTGCTCCTCTACCTGGTCCTCACTTGCCCACCATGTTGTGACACTGACTGTGTTGGAGTTTCCACACTAAAACCTTCATTTCACAGATGTTCTTATCTTTCCAGTAACCATTTGTTTCATTTATACCACATTAATCTTTTTTTTTTACATTCCCCTTTTATGTTCTGTATAACTGGGTAACTGCCTGCATTTCTCTTCAAATATCTTTGGAGTACTTTTTATTGATTACTTTGGCTTTCTTCTTTGCATAAATATCTCACTATATCAGATCTCTTTTACTTTTCCTATGTCCATGTTTCTTTTTTATACCTTTCAAAAAGTTGTGGTTTATGTTCTTTATCTTTTTTTTCATTTCCTCTCACTTCTTTTTCCATCTGGTTCAATAAACTGACTGCATTAAGGAACACACACACACACACACACACACACACACACACACACACACACACACACACACACACACGCGTGTGTGTGTGTGTGTGTGTGTGTGTGTGTGTTCAGGTTTTGACAGTTTTTCTTGTTGAAGTATTTTTCTCTTCTTCAATTTCTCTGTTACTTTTGTTTGTTACATATTCTCTGTCTGGAAATTCTGGGGTTCTTGCATAATAATAACAATATATAATTTTGTTTATTATCAACAACAGTTCACTTTATCATCTCTTATGCCTTTTGCTTGTTTTTGTGTGTTTTATGCACTACTACTTCCTTCTACCAAAGAAGGGTCCACCCACCCCTGAGCCTGGCCAAACCATGTGATAAGAATGTTTCCATGTCCTGAAGACTCTACACTGCCTTTTTTCCAGTAGTGGTGGCAGTGTGAACACCAGGAGTGAGTACTTTTTTTATCTTGGGTACTCCCACTCTTTTTTTTATTGAATTTCTGACCTAACTTTCTCAATGATTTATAAAATACAGTGTAGATAACAGTGAGATTTTGTAAAGACAAGGTCCACCTCATGAGGGAACTTGCCAAGACTTGACGATGAACTAATTTCCAGAAAATTAGTCTCCTTTCCTTGATAATTTCATCTCTCCATTTGGATCGCTTGCAGCTGTCCATTCGGACCCCTTACATTTCTATATTTGGATCACTCTGTCATTACTCTAGTCAGGCAGTTGTCTCCTCAGATTAGGGAGTGTCCATTGGATTCAGACATTCCTCAGATTTCTTATTGTACCTCTTCATAATGTCCCTAGCTGAGGTAAGCATTATTGACTCTTGCAGAGGACAACCTGGACAATATCTCACCACCTGCTTTTAAGTTGTCTCCTTGAGTTTGTTCAAAAGTAATTTTCTGTGGCTTCACTGAACTTTCACACCCAAGACCTTCAATTCAGTGACTGTTGCAGCTCCTGTTTTTCTAAATTATCAGATTTTTTAGTCAGTCAGGTCTGGAAATCCCTTAGTAATTATTGCTTGGAAAACTTCTCAGTTAATTTTACAGCTGCCTCACCTCTGATAAATACCAGCATGACCTAAAGTTTCAGCCATGACATCTGCAGATTGCCTTTTGGATGCAGCTCTTTGTTACTTCCCTACTGAGATCTTAAACATGTCCATTCAGACTATATATACCCAGCTATTCAGGATATATATGAGAGAAGCTCTTCTGAAGGTGGGAGCTGAAATCATCATGAACAAGAGCAACATCAAGGCATTGCTATGACACTCACTATACACATTTGCCTTTGCAGGGACTGTTAAACCACTGTATCACCTTTCTCCTGCAACTCACCACCAAATGGGATCGGTTGATGCTTAATGACTCTCTTGACATAACAATTCAATATGTATAACATTTGGTCTGATGAAAAGCCTTGAGTTTTTTTGTTTTTTAGCTCAGTGAGTTCTAGTACCAAGTACACTTGTGAACATCCTTGCATTCATTCATGGAATCTACTATGGACAGTTCTTGACTAGCACAGAAGACCACACGCAGTTGTCCACTTAGATTCAGATGTGACAACCCGGTCCTTCCAGTGATAACCCAAGAGATATCTCCATTTTTCATGGCATAAGCAATGAAGTATATCGGTAGACCTACCTAAAGACTGTGTAATTAGTACCCCACTGAGCATCACACCCATCAGTCTATAAGAAGGTTGAATACACTGTATATATGTTTTTCATATATCTATAGCTATAACTATATATAGGAACCTATCAGTTCCACGAAAGAACACTTACCCGATGACCAGATCACCGAGACCACATCGCCAACAGAGGAGATCTCCGAAATAGTAAGTATGAATAGTGTGGAATGGGATGTAGTCCCATTTCCACAATGTGATGTGATCTTGGAGTTGGTATATTTAAGTAGGGGGGGTGTGGGGTGCAGGGGGGCTTGTTTCTTTTTTTTTTTTTTTTTATTTTATTGTGGAAATGGGAATACATTTTGTTCCACAGTAGTTATACTTACCATTGTCCATGATGTGTTGTGTCGGCGATGGTCTCAGTGATTTGGTCATCGGGTAAGTGTTCTGTTGTGGATCTGATATGGATCATATATATATATATATATATATATATATATATATATATATATATATATATATATATATATGTCCAAAACCAATATTGTTGGTGGTGTAGAGACATGGCAGAAGGCATTTTGGATACGAATGTGAGTATCGAGAATTCTACTACCGGAGGTATTCAAGGGTCCAGGCAGAGAGACTTTCTGGCCTTGGTTGAAGTGAGAGAGAATCCTCTCCTAAGTTTTCAACCATCTACTGCTGAGAACATCATTGAAACCACTACTGGCTATGATGTAGCAGCTCTCAGGAAAGAATTTTCTAAATTGGAGAATGAAGTAAGGAAGCTGAAAAGACTCCAAATGCAAAGGTTCCATTTTGAAGCCTGCATTAACCTATGAATTGTTCCTTGTGGGTTACGTGTACTTAACATGCCTTTTTATGGGACTATGTATAATGACCTGTTACTTCAGTGACAACGTATAAACTTGGAAACTAGTGTAAGCTATATGCGTGTCCTCATCGACTATTTCAAGCTGGAGAAAGACGCTTTAGCAATGAACATCAATCAACTTCAAACTGATCTGTATGGTAAATATCCTATCTCAACAGTAGATCTTAAGATGGATCAACTTTTAGACAACATGACAGCATATGAGAAACAATTGCTGTCATACAAGAAAAATAAATTACAGCGAGATTCCCATGATTTCGCTACAGGCCGAGTGTTTGCTTGGCCCAGGGAGAATATTAATGACAATATATGAGGAGATACTGCAGCAACAGGCAATGTAACAACAGAGAGAAAAATTCTTCCATTGTTAACACCAAACCGAATGGCTCCACCTTAAGCAGTAATGGAGATGTGATCACGTCAACCAAGGAAATGATAAGGACTTCCACCTCTGGAATATCGGAAGTCTCATGACAGGATACGCCTGACAATGTTATTATGCAAGGAGGAGCATGACGGAAGGATGTTAATACTGCTTCCATTTAGCAAAATTCAGCCACAGTACAAAGTCTTAATGTATCCAACTTCAATACACCATTTCCGATAAGGGCGTCCCATTTTCGAGGGAGGTCGCAGAGCCGTGGATGGAGGAAAAGGAAAGCAACATTGGAGGAAAACAATCCATTCACCATAAAAAAGATGTGGCAACGACAGGACAGTTGATAATATGGAATTTATCACAACACGTTTTTTCACAGGAAGAACTTTGTTCTCAATAAAGGTATGACATTTATACCGGCCAGTAAAATATCTTTGACTGAGAACATTATAGAGCTGGAAATGTTTACACACAACCTAATGTTGAAGCTACAGTTTGACAATAGCAATGCAGGTGAAATCCCCAGGATGGGAACTTTAAAAAAAACAGCTGGTTATGCACCTGCTATAAAGGGGTGGTTGACACCTTTGAAAAGATGTACTTGAGTGATCTCTATAAATTGTATGACAACAATGAAAAATCTAAATGTTTCTTTAATTTGAAAATAGAGGAAAAGATAGCATTAGAAAGTTTGTGTCAGGATATGTCCATTTCAATTAGACCAGCTGATAAAAGGGGTCCAGTTGTGGTTATGGACTACTGTGTTTACAGGAATTCGATGTTAGGGATGTTAAGTGACAGTCGGACCTATGAGAATATTTCAAAGGAATTTGTTGATAAAAGTGTCTTCTCTATTCATAATGAATTATTTTAATGTATGCAATGTCGTATTATTACAAAAGAACTATATGATTTTTTTTTATGTCAGGGAACCCGTTATACCCCTTATACAAGGTCTCCCAAAGATACATAAAGATCCTGTAAACCTGCCCCTTAGACCTATAATAGCAGGAAGGTTTTGGGCCATGGAACCACTTTCGATTTATATCGAAGAACATCTGAAACTAGTTTTAGCTAAGAATCAGTATGTTTTGAGGGATACCAAACAATTTCTGGGAGCTCTTTATGCTCACATAAGGGAGAAACCATCCACCAGGGGGTGTATAATGGTCCCTCTAGATGTACAAGCTTTATTTATGGCTATACCAAATGACCAGGAAATTTAACTGCTTAGACAGTATTTGCTGCAACACAGCACATATGAACAACATATATCTATGATAGAATTATTGTGTTTTATGGTAGAGACAGTACTTGAGAACAATATTTTTGTATTTGAACAGACTGTCTACAGGCAATGTGCTGGCATGGCTATGGGCACACCATGTGCCAATAGCTACGCCAACATAGTAATGGCAGCCTGGAAAGAGGCGAATATCGTAAGGTACATGGGCTCTAGTTTATCTTTTTACCGATGCTTTGTGGATGATCTCTTCCTCCTTTGGGAGGGAGACATTTCATCCTTTAATAACTTTTTAGAAGTTATTAATACTAGTACTGATTTTCTGAGAGTCACAGCTCATAGTTCTACCAGCACCATTGATTTTCTAGATGTTAGAATTGATAGATTACCTACAGGGGCCTTTGAAACTAGTATATACAGAAAAGAATGCTACAAGAATACATATGTTGAAAGACGTAGCATGTATCCACAACATATTTTTGGAAATGTGGTGAGGGGGCAGGCACTAAGAGCATCGAGGCTGACTGTCAATGATGATAAGTTTGAACAAGAGCTGGAGAATTTAGAACAGAGTTTCCGACAGAGAGGTTATTCACAAGCTGAAGTGAAAACAGCACTATCAGCCACCTGTAATATTAGAGAAGACTCGGGAAGACCCTACTTTTCATATAGTACCCCTAGGTCCATCAATAGAATGAGGGGATTTAACCCCATAAAAATCACGATTACATATTCCAGTGATGTTAAATCCATACAGAATATATATAGGAATAACTGGAATGCCTTATGTGCAGATGAAAATGTCAGGGAACTGGTTGGGGATACACCACGCTATGTCTTTAAAAACAAGAGATCTTTGAAGAGACTTTTATGTGGCCCAAGACAGGATAGACAATTCTACACTCAGGATAGAGGAGATGAAATAGGTACTTTTTCCTGTAACAATTGTAATTATTGCCAACATTTAGATCCTAGAGGTAGATTTTATCATCCTGACATGAACAACGAATTTAAATTCAAATTAGTAGCAAATTGTGAGCCCACTCACTTAGTGTATTTGTGTTATTGCATAGGATGTCATGCGTTTTATGTGGGCATGATGACACGTAGATTGCGTGATCGGATTAGGGATCATCTGTACGATATCACTAGGAAAGTCACCACTAATGCCCTCTCTAAACACATTATGTTGAAGGGTGAAAAACATGCCTTTAAGTTTATGGTCATTGAGATGGTTATGATGGGAATACGTGGGGGAGCAGTTAAGAACAGAGTTGAGGGAAGGGAATTGGAATGGATTATAAGGCTGCTTGCCAATATTGGCAGTGGCTTGAATGAAAAAGTATCTATGCATCCTAAACTGTTGGATAGACCCCTACCCAGATAAGTATCAGTTCTTTTAGATTAATTTTGTATATGTTGATTTTTTTATATATGTGAATTTTTATATATTCTCATATATGTGAAGCCCATGACAGGTCTTAGAAGTTTAAGTTATGTAGGAATTGTTGTTTCTTTAAGAAACTGTTCTTAATTGAGTGCCTATTTTTATTGGCTGTGTGCTTATTTTAAGAGTCGATGCACTATTGTTGAATTGTCTGATGAAGAGGCTTTGCTGCGAAAGTGCTCACTTATTTTTGCATTAAATATTTATGTATTTATTTGTCGTGGTTTGGTGTCTCCTTTGGTTTTTTTGGTTGCATAATTTATAGCTATTGTCTTTGTTTTATCTTCATTAATTTTACATTCCCAAAAAGGCCTGAAACCATTTCAGAATGTTCCACAACACTGAGATGTCCTTTTTTGAATTTATCAAGTGCAAAATAATATCTGCAACTAAGGCCAATTTTCTTCATT
Source organism: Protopterus annectens (assembly GCF_019279795.1). NCBI lineage: Eukaryota > Metazoa > Chordata > Ceratodontiformes > Protopteridae > Protopterus > Protopterus annectens. Next base: position 999,754,871 of record NC_056726.1, on the reverse strand, counting down.
GCCATGCTAATAATATCCGTGAATTTGAGTCTCTTATATTCTTTACCAATGGATCTAAATATAAGGCTATTAACAAAGAGGGAGGGGGACACCCCTGCCTGGTTCCACTGTTCAAACACATCTTATCAGAGTGGAGCCCTCCCTTCATTAGTTCTTAACTGTGATTCTTCCTATATCCTCCTAATTAACCTTTTTATTGTATTAAGGAAAACAAATGCCTCCATTGTCCTAGATATAAAATCCAACATACCCTGTTGAATGTTTCCCTGCATCAAGATCCATGAACAACAATAACATTTCCTTCTATTCTTTCTCCTTCTGAATCATCATTGTTCTGTTAATGATGTTAGCTTTTTGCCTCCCCTCCACAAAACCTCACAGCTCCTTATCTAAAAATGTCGGCAACACATTTGCTATCCTTTTAGCTAGTATAGCCATAAGCATTTTAAAACTGAAGTTTAAAATTGAAATGCATTTATTAGGAAACTGGGAATGACAGGTCTTTACACTTTTGGGTAAAACAACCACCACAGCTTTCTTCCAAATGCTGGTATCCCCCCCTTTTTTAAACAGAATTTTCCAGATCTTTATCACTTTTCCCCTCCTAACTTCCAAACTTCCACAAGAATTCCATCCTTTCATGGTGACTTCCCTACAGACTGATTATACATCACCCATCTTATCTCCTCTCCTCCTAGCTTAATTATTAGTTGTTTTGCCTCATCTGCCACTAATTTTGGCACAATTAAGTCTTCCATAAATATTTCCATTTCATCTTTTTTGGTTTCCACATTCTTCTGCATTATGCAAATTGTCATAAAATATACAAAGTAACTCTAATACCTCTATAGGATACATAGTTATTTTTCTTGTCACAGGCTCCCTAGGTTTGGTGACAACCCTTTCTATTTCTTGTTGGTTAAGTTGTTATACTTTTTATAATTATAGTTATATTTTCCCCTTCTAAGTCTCCATCATACAGCTTCACTATTTCAAATCAGGTTCCATTCCCCACCTCTAATTAATATGGCAAATTTTTCTCCCAATAATTTCTTAAGCTCCATAATAGCAGTTTTTGATGGAATATAGATACATGTCAGTGTAATCCTCCTCCTCCTATGCCAATAACCAAATTTACAAGTATTGCCTTTTTCCCCTTCTATCACTATTAGAGCCCATTTAGCAATCATTATTATTATTACTCCCTTTTTCTTTTCCTGATCTTCTGCTGAATACCTTTTCTGATGTCCTTTTTCAAAACATGTTAATTTCTTTCCAAATGTGTCACCTGCAGGATTGCTATTTTCAGTCTGTGGTTCATAATATAATTCAATGCTCTTTCCTTTTTGTCTATGCATGTAAGGTTGTACGCATTCCAATATATATGGATAGAGGAGCAATTTTGATAAAAGCTATTGTTCCCCTATTATACATAAATTTTGAGTGTGTACTTCCAGTCTTTTTCTTACATGCACACATACCTGTCAACCTGAAAACATCAAAAATTTGCTAGCGAAAATCACTGCTAATTCAAAAGCCAAGAACTCGACTCAGGCCAGTCCAAAACACGAAAAACAACAAATTTTATATTTTTTTACATTTTGGATAAAATTTGTTGTTTTTCATGTTTTTTACATTTTGGACTGGCCTGAGTCGAGTTCATGGCTTTTGAATTAGCGGTGGTTTTCACTAGTTTGTTTTTCCAGTCTTGAAAACATCAAAAATTTGGACAATGGCCCGTGAAAATAGGTACAAATCTGTAAGCTAGTTAACATAACATTTGCATACAAAATTATGCAACCCTGCTCACTCCAATGGAATTATAGGATACCAACTTTCAAATGCAAACTGAAGAACAGACAACCAAAATATGGCCCTGGAGTACCCTGCAGCCATTCCAATATCCCATTACTTGGCTATTTTGCCTATTTACCATAAACACTAATGTGCATAGTGGTTTACATCTACAGTGATTGTTTGGGTTTCATTTAAAACTTTTATTTATTTTACATTTTATAGCACAAACACTAATAGCATCTGCTAAACAAATCAAAGTTATCTCACAATGAAAATAGACTTAGCATTAAAACTTCCCTGCCCTTGAAACTCACATTCATTGAAACAGCATTGAAATCCACATTCAAAGAAAATGCAACTGGCTATTGATGGATAAAGATTACCTTTGAGCTGTTTTCAAATCATAGGCCCCTTGTACATGAAACATATACGTGTTCTTTGAAACACCTTTCTGATTGCATTACATTGTATTCCTTGTATAATACAGCACACTTGTTAGGGTGCGTTTTAAATTTATTGTTTTTAACATTTTTCCAGTAAGCAATGAAACAAAATACATGAACCAATAATGACAAAGCTGCCCAATTCAGAACATTTCTATCATAAAAGTTTACTCAAGCTTCTCCAATCCACCAGTATCAGTAAATATGTACATTCTGTGAAAAGTAAAAGTCAACTAAATAATTCCGCATTAAAGAGATCTGTAACTAATGAAGAGATTACTGCTAGCGAACAACTATATATTTCATAGGTTCATAGGTAGGTACTAGGCTATTGGCCCAAAGGCCTAAGTAAGCCTAGCCAACAAGGTTCCCTGGCTTATGACACCAAGAAAGTTATTTTCATGTGCCCCTGTCGAGCAGAGCTACCAAAGTGATCCCCAAGTGTATTTTCTATTTCCAATCTATTTATCAAGATTTTTCTTGAAGAGTGCTAGTGAAGAACATTGCTTGACATAAATGGGTAGCTTGTTCCAGAGTATGGGAAGTCTCTAGGACAGGAATCTATCCCTCAAGCATGTCCTGTTTATTGTGGTGACAAGGTTTAGGTCCCTAGAGCATATAGCACAGAGGGATTGGGATTTCTTTAGGTGTAGCATGTCCAACAGCACTGGGTTTGACATAGCTTTATATGTTAGGCAGAGATCACCGTGGAGTAGGCAATATGCTATGGAGTAAAGCTAGAGTTTTTTGAAATGGTCAGTGTAGGGCATCTGTTTGAGGCCAGTAATCCTCTTTGTGAGGTACTTCTGTGGCCTTTCCAGCAGCTGCAGATGTCTTATGAGGTACATTCAAAAAGGGGCATTGCACTCTATGTTGTTGTGCACTCTATAATGGGTCTAATGAGTGTCGAGTAGAAGGGAACAATGACCTCTTTTTTTCCTAGATGAGAACCCTTTTGTGATGAGGTGTGCCATGTAGAAGGATTTCCTGACTACTGTGGCGATATGATTATCAAAGAGAGACTACTGTCTACCTGGGTCCCCAGGTCTCTTATTATACATTCGGCATTAAGTAGACTGCCACCTATGTGGTAGTTCATGGGTATAGAGTTTTTACCAAAGGAGATGACAATGCACTTTTTGGCACTGAGCTTGAGGCCATCGCTGTGACACTAGGTATCTGCCTCAGTGAGGTCCTTCTGTAGGATGTCCACATCATTTGGGGACTCAACTATGGCTCTTAGTTTGCAGTCATCTGTGAACTTCATTAGCCAAAGACCTTTTGTGATAGCCTGTATTTCAGAGAAGTAGATACCAAACAGGAGAGGTTCCAGGACTGAACCCTGTGGTACTCCACTTGTCACTTGATTGAAGTTAGATTTGGAGTCTGCAACTTTTACAGTGTGGGTTCTGTCAGTGAGCCAATTGGCAACCCATCTTGTGACATAGGGATTTATACCTAGTTTAGTGAGTTTAGCTATAATTCTAGAATTGGGGATGGTGTCAAAAGCCTTGGCGAGGTCAAGATAGGCTGTTTGAACCACCTTACCCTCGTCTACAGCTTTGGTGACTGCCTCAAAGAAGTTGATCAGGTTCAGGAGGCATGATCTGCCTTTCACAAACCCAAATTGGGTGGGGTCCAGAGTTTGGAGGTTACCAATGTCTTTGTTTATG
>NC_056726.1:999353458-999448458 GCF_019279795.1 Protopterus annectens | reverse complement strand
TCACAAAAGCTTGCAGGGAGTGCAAGAAGAGTGTAGGAGCTCATGCTGGCAATATGTCTGCTGTGTGATCCAGGAACAGCCGGCAAGGGCGTGCACGAGAGCTGCTAAAGCTAGTCTTGCACGGACAGTGTCATGGTATGCAAATTACCTAATTTGCTAGTGAAAGACATGCAAATGAGGTAAATTTGCAATCCAGCAAACACTAACCTGTCCGTGGAAGATTAGTGTTACCCACAGAAATGTACTTCGTTGGTAATGGAGTACATTTCTGCAAATAGCTAAACGGAGCTATGACAGCTCCAAATAAAGGATGCATACAGTTGAAGAAGCATGCCAATGGCCAAATATAAGGCCATTGGCATTGCAAAATGTTTAAAAACATAAAAAAATTTAACTTTTTCCCCCTGATCGCTGATGTTTAAGCGTAGCGCAGCACCACGCAAACATGCGCCGCTTTAAAAAACAAGAAAATAATTTAAAAAAAGCCAAAAATAGGCATTTTCACTAAAAAGCTTATTCTGCCATGCAGGTGAATAGCAGGCTGAAGACAACATGGCTACTGACCAGTGGTTGCTAAGCGGGGGGGAGCTCAGTGTGAGAGATGTAACCATGCATTACTAGGCAATCCTATGCAAGTGAGGATTAGGATAGTGAATCCCAATTTTCCCAGCATGTGAGGCATGTCCCAAGAGTGTAAGATTAGGAGTAGGTGAGTGTAAGGCTAGAATATTGGTGACATCATGAGGGGTGTGTCAGACAGGCTGTAAGCGAATTGGAGCACAGTGGCTCGTGTTTGCCCTGAGTTGCTCAGGATTGCAAAGAGATGTGTCTACAGTTGTCCTATTTGAAAACCTCAAACCCAAGGTGCACACTGTTGAAAGATAGAAAACTCCTTGCAAACATTCACACAGTGTGTGCGTGCATGTGTGCGCATTTGCATGGTGCTGCCCCGGGCAGAAACAGAAAGGCAAAAGTAAGGAAAAGAAGTAGTAGGAAGTTAACCAAGAACTAGCAGAGCTGTCAGGTGAAATATATCAGAATCAGCCAATTACACAGGCAGCAGACTAGCCCAGCCCAGCACTTTAAACTCTGCAAACACCATTCCCCCCTGTTTTTTCTCAAGAACTCTGCAACACTGCAGTATACAAAGAGGAAAAGCTTAAAAAGATTAAGTCAGACAAAATGTTAGGGGTTGCTCTTACTATCATAAACCAACATGTTCAAGGTGCTGATGGTGGTGATGTTGTGAATGCTGCTGAGCAACGCACAGTGAGGAGACGGAGAAGATTGTACAGACCCAGGGTAACCTACCAGGGGCTACATGAGCTGGAGATAGTGGAGTGCTATAGGGTGGACAGAGACCTCCTACAGCAAATTATTGAGCTGTGCCGGCCACGCCTCACACACAGAACCAACAGAGGGGAACCATTCCCAGTGGATACCAAGGTATGTGTTGGTCTAAGAATACTAGCTACACGTACCTTCCAAAGACCAACTGGTGATATGATGGGGATTTCACAGGCATCAGCATCCAGGATACTCCACCCGTTCCTGAATGCCATGTCAGCACATGTTGGTGACCACATATATTTCCATAATTCCCGTGAGGCATTGGCCAGCAATATGCATCTTTTCCACCAAATAGCAGAATATCCTGAGGTACTGGGTGCAATAGACTGCTCGCACATATACATCAAAGCACCACCCGGTGAGCGGGGTAGAGTCTACATCAACCGCAAGAGCTTCCCCTCCATCAACTGCCAGTTTGTGTGAGATGCCCAGGGCATAATAATGAATGTGTGTGCTGGATGCCCTCGAAGCTATCACGATTCCCACATTTGGCATCTGACCCAGCTGTACCAGTTATGTGCCAATGGGGACATTCCCTATGGTCACCTAGTAGGGGATGCTGGATATGCACTGGAGCCATGGCTGATGACACCCTTCAGAAATGCACACACACCTGAACAAGAACTCCATAATGAGGCACATGCACAAACAAGAATCATAACTGAGCATGTGTTTGGGATGCCCAAGTCATGGTTCCGGTGCCTGGACACATCTGGTGGAGCCTTGCAGTACTCACCAACTACATGTACCCAAATTGTTATGGTATGTGCCATGCTACACAATATGATCCTGTGGAAACAGCTGCAGCAGGAACAGCATGGGGCAGGGCAAAACAGCCCCCCACCATTGCCAAGGCCTGCACAGGCACAGCATGACTCAAAGGAGGAACAACCTGAGCCTACCCCAGTAGGCAGAAGGAGGCATGCCCAGTATGCCCTGGCCATGGCAAAGAGGCAACACATAGCACATACACTGACTCAGTAGGAACCCTGGAAATGACACCTCTCTCTGACTCATGCATACAGTAAAAGGGATGCCTAACGTGACACTACCTGTTTTCAAACATGTATAGGGAGTGCACTATGTTCATCCGACATAGGCAGCCCTGCAGCACCACCTGAGGCATGAGTATCCTATTTTAAGCAATATAAAGCACTGCTAAGCACATTTTACTAGTATTGAGCATATTTAAATACAATTGCGTGTAGCTGCACACCGCGCTAACCAGTGCAACATTGGGCAATGTTGGGCAATGTTGGGCAATGTTGGGCAACATTGGGCAAAGTTGGGCAACATTGGGCAATGTTGGGCAAAGTCAGGCAAAGTGGAGTAAAGTCGGGTAAACATGCTCACACCTGCTTCACTGTTCCTTAACCAGTCAGGTCTGCCCAGCAGGAAAATAAAAAGCAGTGACAGGGCTCGAACTCAGGATACTGTGCACTATAGTCACAGTACTGAACTACTAGGCCATGACAGCATTTTACTAGCACAGGCACAACTTAAGTCACTCACACATACCAGTTGGGGGGGGGGTCACATACCTAACAGTGACAGCCAGCAGGACAGTTGTAGACAAATGCAAACACAAACAAATGCTGTATCATGCCCTCTGAAGAGGCATATGGGTAACCTCCCCCCAGGCCTATGCCGACAGATAACAGCAGGCCAGGCAGTGTGATGTGAGATGGGTAGGCTATGAAGTCACAAACTAATATGAGTGTAATTGGAAGCTAAGGTCTGTAGTACAGTGGTATGCCTCAAGCCAGTACGATAGGCAACAGTACAGACTGAAATGGAGTGTCTGACATAGCAGTGCAAGCCTAGCAAATGTGTATAAGTGACAGGTGTACCCCTCATCCTATGTACACCCACAGTAACAATCAGGTGTGCCCCCCTGGGTAGAAATGTACAAATAATAGCTGTCCCCCCCTGTATGTAGAAATGTTGATAAGTCTATGCAAATTGTCTCATGGAAGCCCTGCAGACACAGTGTGCTTCCTGTTGATGTACAACACAAAGGTGAGCCCTGAAATATAAACCAACTTGATTTTTCACACACATATAGTATATATGCCCATATTGGGCATGCTCACCCACTTAAACAAATTTAGCAAATTTCAGTCAACAACATACTGAAAGGTCATACTGGGCATGCTCACACACTTTGGCCATGTCTGAGTACAGCAGTGGGCCACACATATCCTGCAGTTGCAGTTCTTACTCCAGACACATGTCACTGTTCACCAGTCCTGCCTTGCGCACACAATGATATGAAAATAGACCTGTATAATATGTTGGACCCCTGTCATAATCAAACTATGTAATACAAGTACTTAAGTTGTTCAAAGAAAGATAAAATCCAAAGAAGATCAATAAATCTCCGATCAGTATCATCAAGAAACAATAAGCACTCCTAACATTATTCAAGCCATGCTCTGCCAAAAAATTGCCAAAGATTCCATAGAGAACCATGAAGCTTTCTTTAGGTATGTCATAAATATCAATGTAAGCTCATATATGCTCTGAGTTAGTGCAAAGGGTAAATGAATACATGTACATGACTGACATTGCCAACATCTTGTCAGACAGGTTCATACATATTTATCCCCCTCTCACTGACAAAAGGGCCCATTACCATACCTGGAGATTGTGAAAACACAGAAATCACATATACAATGGTTAAACAGCTCTATCCAAACCTAAAAACACGGCATCTATGGGATGACATGGTGTCCCTGGCTGTGTGATATGTGAACTCCAAAACAAACAGACCCTGCACCTGAACAGTCTGTTGAGACTCACCCTCTGTACAGGATATGAAACTGTTGAATGGGTTCTAGCAACGTTTGGCACACTCCACAAGTGCTGGTGCACAACAAACCATGGGAACTATTGTCTTATACACCTAATAAGCCTGATCTGCAAGGCCATGGAGTCCATCAGTATGGAACTCATAAACAGAGCTATTGGGAGCCTACAAACATCCAACCCTACCCATTTTGGTTTGGCCAGGGGCAGATTATGGTCCCTAAACCTGCTAGACAGTTTTCAAGGCAGTTACCCAGGACATAAATCAATGAAATGAGCTCCACATGGTCTACATAGACCTTGAAAATCTCTTTTCCAACATCCCACACACATGTCGTATCCACAAAATCAACAACCTGTGCATAAACATGTATGTCATCTGATGGACTGCCAACTGGGGCACAGATAGATCCCAAAAGGTAAGAATTGTGGTCTCCCTGTTGGACTGTAAGTTGGTAACAACTGCTGTCCCCCATGGCTCAGTCCTGGGACCCCTCCTGTCTGGTGTATACTTTTCAGAAGTACAGTCAAACACACGAGGGCTATGGTTAGCAAAGTTTGTGGATGACTGCAAAAAGGTTGTCATAATCGATATTTGAGACAACAGAGACATCCTTAAAAAGGGTCTCAGTCAGACATATGTGATGTCAAAATTATAGCCTCGAGCTACAGTCATACAAATACCACATAGGCGCCAACCCCCTAAATATGGAGGTAATAATAAGGGATCTATGGACACGTGGATAGTCATCTCTACTTTCAGAAACACATTCACAAAGTGGTTAGAAAATCATGCTATGTGTTCTCACAAATTTCCAAAGTCTTTGCATGTAGGTCAAAGTAGGTTCCCTCTACTCATCAGTCATCAGACCCATCAGAGAGTACCACGACACAGTTGTGATGAATCTGACTAGGCACCTTCAGCAGCTGGAAAGACCACTGAAGTACTTCAAGAAGAGGATTACTGGCCTCAAACAGTTGCCCCATGCAACAAGACTGAAGTAACTCAATCTGTACTCTTTTGCATACTGCCTACTCAGGCGATCTCTGCCCAACAGACAGGTCCATGTCCAATGCAGAACTGATGTACATACTCTATCTGAAGTAAACCCAAGCTCACTGTGCCACATGCTCTAGGGATATAATCATCACAACAATAAATAGAACATGTTGGAGAGATACATTACTAACTCACAGACTTCCCTTGCTTTGGAACAGGCTTCCAACCTACATTAAGCTGAGTCCCTCACAGACACTCTTCCAGAAGAGCATTGATGAGTGTATGTGAAACTGAACTGTCACACCATGGATCACTTCATCAGCTCTACTACACAGAGGCATAGGGAACTAACCCCAGGTGTAGTGATAGCTGCACACTCTGGCCATAGTAATATATGTCTTAAGGCAGATAGCCTATTACCTACCTATGAACCTATATATGTAGGGGGAACACAGTATAATAAGCCAAAGATGGATGGGCAGAGATGTGTGTGTAAGAGGGGGACCATGACAGGGAGCCATCCAGGACTGTCCCACCCATCACACATACCAATGGCACAAAAGACATGAGGTGCACATCTCACCCACTGTACATAATAGTCACCAGTATCTGTAAGCATTACAGTGTATGTGGTGCATGTGCCTGATGTACAACATGACTGTACAATGAAGTACACATCTACTATCTGTAGACATGTACCTGTCACATAGGTTCACAGGTATGTAGTAGACTATCTTCACAAAGACATATATTAGCCTAGGCAAGTTGTGCAGCTTTCACCACCCCATTGGTTAGTCTCCTAAGCCCTAGTTCTAATAGTTAGTACCCTAAGCCCCTTTCTAGTGGGGCTGCTGATGTGATCCCTGGCATGAATTGTCTGTTTCCCATCCACTCATCAAGGTTCCTATTGAAGAGTGTCAGCGAGGGGCTTTGTCTGATGTACATTGGGACTCTGTTCCACAGTAAGGCAAGTCTCTGGGATGGTACTCTATCCCACCAGCATGTTGTATTCATTGTTGTGATGAGGTTCATATCCCTGGAGTGTGTAGTGCGACTCAGTTTTGTTTTCCTTAGATGGAGCATGTTCAACAGTTATGTGTTGGACATGGCTCTGTATGTTAGGCAGAGTTTGCCTCTGAGTAGGCGGTACGCAATTGAAAACAGATGTAGTTTTTTCCAGTTGTGTGGCATAACACAACTGTTTGAGGTGAGTAATCCTCTTGGTGAGGTACCTCTGTGGTCTCTTCAGCTGCTGGATATGCCTAGTCGAGTACATCCAAAATGGTGCATTGTACTCAATGATGGGTCTGATGACTTAAGAGTAGAGGGCCACCACTACCTCTTTTGATCTTGATGCAAACCCTTTGTTGATTAGGTGGGCCACATAGGATTTCCTAACCACTTTGGCAACATGGTTGTCAAAGGAAAGATGACTATCTACTTGTGTCCCCAGATCCCTTATTACCTCGTCAGTTTTTAGGGGGTAACACCTATGTGGTAGTTTGTGGGTACTTTGTTTTCCCCAAAGGGGATTACTATGCATTCTTTCTCATTGAGCTTGAGGCCATGATTCTGATACCACACATCTGTCTCATAGAGTCACTTCTGGAGAATATTAGTGTCATCTGGGGAATCTATTATGGCAAACACTTTACAGTTCCCAGCAAACTTAGTCAACCACAACCCTCCTGTGTTGGCATGTCCTTCTGAGAAGTATATACCAAACCGAAGGGGCCCCAGGACTGAACCCTGGGGGACATCAGTTGTTACCAGTTTAGAGTCTGACATGTAGTCAGCAACTCTTAATTTGTGGGATCTATCTGTGATCGAGTTTGCAATCCATCTTGTGATGTATGGATTTATGCCCAGGTTGGTGAGTTCATCTATGATACCTGACTGGGGAATGGTGTCAAAGGCCTTAGCGAGGTATAGGTAGGCTGTGTGGAGCTCCTTTCAATCATCTGTAGCCTGGGTAACTGTCTCAAAGAAATCCACCCAGTTCAGGAGGCATGATCTGCCTTTGATGAAGCCAAACTGGGTGTGCTCAACTGTGTGAAGGTTCCCAATGTCTTTATTGTTGAGTTCCATTATAATTGGCTCTATTATTGCCTTGCAGATCAGACTCGTCAGGCTCATAGAGTGGGAATGCCAAGGATTTGTTGTGGCCCCACCCCTGTGGAGTGGGAAAAACGTTGCTGTGCAACATTCTATGGGTACATATACTGTAGAGAGGATGTAGAGAGAGGTGTAGGTATCCTTGATAAATATGGATACATTCCCACCCTATGTGCTATGATCCAGGTTCTGATGCTGGAAGGTATGGAATGAGTAGTATCCTGGTAGTGCTGGTGTGCTCTCTGGTGCCTTAAACTAGGTTTCTGTTACTGCACATATATCAGTGTGCATTTGGAGGGTGAGACTTCTGGCAATGAGTAGCATTTACCTCACTTTGTGGTTATTTGTGTTGGTTACGGGGTTTGGTTTGTCCTGAGTGACCGGTGTTCCACACCTGAAGTCAACCCCTCATTGGTCCGATCCGACCATAAGCTAATTACCCTAGATATCCACATTTTGCCCCCACCCCCAATTAAGGAAACCATGGTAAAAAATTTCTCCAAAGCCAGCTTCATGCTTCGTAAGACAGAAGTGGTGAACATCATGACACCCATGCAGATGGACAATACAGTTACGACTACTGAATCCTACACAATTGCACTTTATAAGCACTTACATGAGTGCATGGATTGTGCTATCCCAAACAGAACCAAGACGCTATCCTCCAAAAAATGGAAGCCAATCTGGTGGTCCCCTGCCATAAACAAACTGTACAACAGAAGGAAGAAACTGTTGCAAAAGAGAGTAAAATCCCATGAGTGGAGGAGCTCGCTGTTCAGCCTCAGTAAGAAGCTACGATCCCTGATAAAATCCTAGAAAGCTAGTTACGAAAACAAAATCACCACTGATTCTAAAGACAACCACAAAGCATTCTATAGCTATGTTAAGAATCTCAATGGCAACACTCAGATCTGCTCTGAGTTACAGCACAATGGCACTAAATATACAGACCCAACGGATATTGCCAACATCATGGTAGATAGGTTCAGTGCTAACTTTACCCCCCTCTCACCCATTAAAGAGCCCATCTCTATACTGGAAGAATGCAAAGTTCCTGTAATCACACTGCACAGGTAAAAAACACACTCTCCAAAGGCAAAAACACAGCATCCATGGGACCAGACAACATCCCAGGCTGCATTCTACATGAACTACAGAATGAACTGGTACCCCACCTAAGTACCATGTTCAATCATAGCCTCACCTCAGGCTTTGTGCCTGCTGAATGACTCACAGCAACAGTTATCCCACTCGACAAAGGGGCAGCCACCACGGACCCCAGGAACTACTGTCTCATTAGCCTGACTAGCCTGGTCTGCAAGGCCATGGAACGTATCATCATGGAACTTATAAACAAAGACATTGGTAATCTCCAAACTCTGGACCCCACCCAGTTTGAGTTTGTAAAAGGCAAATCATGTCTACTAAACCTGATAGACTTCTTTGAAGCAGTCACCAAAGACATAGACAAGGGTAAGGTGGTTCACACAGCCTATCTAGATTTTGCCATGGCTTTTGACACCATCCCCCACTCTGAAATTATAGATAAACGCACTAAACTATGTATAAATCCCTATGTCACAAGATGAGTTGCCCACTGGCTCACTGACAGAACCCACACTGTGAAAGTAGCAGACTCCAAATCTGACTTCAGACCAGTGACAAGTGGAGTACCACAGGGTTCAGTCCTGGGTCCTCTCCTGTTTGGTCTCAACTTCTCTGAAGTACAGGCTAACACAGAAGGTCTTTGGCTAACAAAGTTTGCAGATGACTGCAAACTAGGAGCCATAATAGAAACGCCTAATGATGTGGACATCATACAAAAGGGCCTCACTGAGACAGATGCCTGGTGTCAAAGCCATGGCCTCAAGCTCAATGCAAAAAAGTGCATTGCCATCCCCTTTGGTAAAAACTCTGCACCCATGAACTACAACATAGGCGGTAGTCTACTTAACACCGAAAGTATGATAAGAGACCTTGGGACACAGGTGGACAGTAGTCTCTCCTTTGATAATCACATCGCCACAGTAGTCAGGAAATTCTTCTATGTGGCACAGCTCATCACAAAAGGTTTCTCATCCAGGAAAAAAAGAGGTCATTGTTCCCCTCTACTCATCACTCATTAGACCCATTATAGAGTACAGTACCCCTTTTGGTATGTACCTCACAAGTCATCTACAACAACTGGAAAGGCTGTAGAAATACCTCACAAAGAGGATTACTGGCCTCAAACAGATGCCCTACAAAGACCGTCTCAAAAAACTCCAGCTTTACTCCATCGCATATCGCCTATTCAGTGGTGATCTCTGCCTAACATACAAAGCTATATCATACCCAGAGCTGTTGGACATGTTCCACTTAAAGAAATCCCAATCTCTGTGAGCTACATGCTCTAGGGACCTAAACCTTGTCACCGCAATAAACAGAACATGCCTGAGGGATAGATTCCTGTCCCAGAGACTTCCCATACTCTGGAATAAACTACCTATCTATATAAACCAAAGCTCCTCATTAGCACTCTTCAAGAAAAATCTTGATGATTGGATGTGAAATAGGAAATTCACCCCAGGGATTACCTCTGTGACTCTGCTCGACAGTGGCACAGGAAAATAATTTTCTTGGGTGGCAAAAGCCAGGGTACCTTTTTGGCTGGGCTTGTATAGGCCCCAGGGTCAATAGCCTAGTACCTGCCTATGAACCTATGAACCTTTGAGCCTTGCCTAAAAAAGGTAATACGGGGACAGCAAGAGCCTTGGCCAGTATTCAGAAGCATAGGGTGACAGGTGCAAACCATCTCTAGCGAAGCAACAAGGCTTGTCTATCATGTCATTACAGGCAGAGACTGGATCCCCTTTGAATGACACCAGAAGCTCAGCCAATTGTTGAAGTTTATCATCTTTCTGTTATATTGCAGTATCATGTAGGTGAAGGTAAGATGCTACTCAAGGTCAGGGTCATACCAGCCTGGGCTACATGATCATAGAGCTACTATATATCTCTTCTCATGTTGTCCTGGGAGGTATGTCTCAGATCATTCACACTGACATGTACAAAGACCGCGTCATATATGTACCTGTTCTGGAGTGATGTAAGTGCTTGTGTTATGTGGCGGATCATAGCACCTGACAGACAACTGACATTAACCTTCCCCTTGTCCAGCCTAGTGAGTGGAACATCTGTGTGCCTGACTATGGAGTCACCTATTACTAGTGTGTTGGGTATGTTGTTTTGCCTTAGGGCCTGTTGTGAGGCACACTGCTTTGGTGTATTATGTGTTTTCTGGCATGTGCTTGGAGGTGCATGTTGCTTGCTTGTCTGCTTAGGAGGACACTTTCTCTTTTTCAGATTAATATTTGTATTCTCCGGGTATGGTAATGTGTATTTATGTGTGTGTTTTGCTGGTGCTTATATTGTAGGTCTATATGAGACTGTTGGTGTTGTGCTTGCATGACCCTACTCCTCTTGACTGTATTGTCCAGTATTGGGTTGACAGAGCTTAGCCACCAGTTTGACCCTGTGTGTGCCAGCATGACGTCCAGTCGGACACTCCCGGTCAACAAATTTAAATAAATAAATAAAATAAAGAAATATGATATGGTTATAGCCTATGCATGCAATACACTCACAATACACCTAGTATGATAAGCCTGCTGAGGTTAGCAAATGTGAAACACCCCTTCGGGCAAACTGTCATCGAGTAATGTCTGTATTGCATCCTGTAACTCCATATTGCTTGCTGAAGTGTAAAAATGTACTTAGTTTGGATTAAGAACCCTGCACTTGCCAACTGTGTATGTGTGTGTCTGTCTCTCCCTGGGGAGAGAGCAACCTTTTTGGAGACTACTCACACCCTTAAAAGTGATATACTCATCTTTGTCAAGTTTGACGATGTCACCATCCTACAAATATACCTGTGGGAAGGTTAAATCCCAGTAATGTGTATAGCGTGTCATGTAAATGTATACTGCTGTACTATCATAATGTAGTTAGGTAGGGGTTTGAATCCTGCACTTGTCATCTGTGTGTGTGTGTCTGTCTGTCTCTCCCCAAGGAGGTAGCAACCTTTGTGGAAACTACTCACACCCTTTAAAGGTGATATACTCATCTTTGACAAATCTGATGATGTCACCATCCTACAAATATACCTTTGGGAAGGTGAAATTCCAGTAATGTTTATAGTGCTTTGTGTGAATGCGTACTGCTGTATTATCATAATGTAGTTAAGTAGGAGTTTGAATCCCGCACTTGCTAGTTGTGTGTGTGTGTTCCAGGTGTATTAGAGTGTGTGACACCATTGGTCAACGTGGAGTGGATTTTGATTTTTCTAGTGTATGACATATCACAATGACAACTGTATATGCATAACACAAGTAAGGTAGCTGTGGGGCAAAGCCATATACATACATGTGACCTCAATTCTTTCATAGGTGGGTACTATGCTTTCTCCATGAAAGCATCTGTTAGCCTTGCCAGAACATGCTGGCACTTTCCAGACCTTAGGTTGCTTCTGTATGCTTGTGACAAGCTTAGCCACTGCAGTGATCCCTGGGCTACGTCTTCTGTTTCACATCCACTCATAACGTTTTCTATTGAAGAGTGTGAGTGAGGGTTTATGCTTGAGGTATATTTGAATCCTGTTCCAAAGCAAGCAAAGTCTGGCAAAGATGACTAATTATTGTAGGTGTGCAACAACCTCTGTTGATCTGCATGCAGACCCTTTACTGCTTATGTGCTCCACAGAGGGATTTCTACAACCCTTTGGTAATGTGATTACCAAAGGAGAGATGACTAAACACATGGCTCTATGTATACACTAGTACCTGTTCCATATTTTGGGTGCTACTACCTATGTGGTACTCTGGATTACTTTGTTTTCTAAAAGTTGCTAACTATGCTTTCTTTGGCTTATATCTTTACAGCATGATTTTGACAACAGGTATCTATCTCTATGATACCCTTTTGGAGGATGTGTGTGTCATCTGGAGAATAAAGTATAGCCCACAGTATGCATTTTTATCAAATGTGGGCAGACATATCCCTACTGTGTTTGCCTGTAACTAAGAAAGCTATAAGTCAAACAGGAGTGATTCCAGGACTGAGTGCAGGTGAATGTCACTTATTACTGGCATAGAATTGTACATGGAGGCTGCAAATGTTACTGTGTGTCCTACATTTGTGCATCAGTTGTCAGTCCATCATCTAACAGTCGTTTATGGTCAGTCTGTTGAGGTTATGTGTAATGCCAGAATGTGGGATGGGTATGAATTGCTGGGTGAGCTATAGCTTGGCTGTGTGGACCTTCCCTCCCTAACCTATAGCCTTGTTAACTGGCTTGAAGTCTACTAGGTGTAGGAGCCATGATCTGGCCTTTAGAGAACCTAAGTGGGTATGGTGCAGTGTTTGCAGGTTCATAATGTCCCTGTAATGAGTTCCATAATGCTGTGCTCCATAGCCTTCCATATAACATTTGTATGGCTTATAGGGTGAGAGTTTCCAGGATCTGTTGTAGCTCTACCCTTAATCAATTTGTGTTAACATTTGCACTGGGTGTGCTGAGGGTGGACAAGATTAGGAATAAGTATATTAGAGGGTCAGCCCAGATTTGAAGGTTAGTAGACCAAGCCAGATAGGCAGGATTACGTTGGTTTGTACATGTGCTGAGGAGGGATGCAGAGTATATTGTGAAATAGATGCTAAGGATGAAGCCACCAGGTAACAGGAAGAGGAATGCCTAAGATGAGGTCTATGGATGTGGTGAGAGAGGACATGCAGGTGGATTGTGTGACAGCGCAAGATGCAGAGGGCAGGAAGAAATGGAAACAGATGATCTACTGTGGCAACCCCTAATGGGAGCATCCAAAAGGAGAAGAAGAAGAAGTTGTAGCTCAACCCTTGTGGACTGTGAACACCATTACCGTATGTCATTCCACAAGTATGTAACCTGTATAGAGGCTGCATCTGAACAGAGTGTTTAGGTGAGTGGTTACTTCATATGTCAGCTTGTGTATGACACAGCCAGGGACACTGTCCAGTACCATTGCCACTATGGTTTGGACTTTGGTAAAGAGATGTTTTAACTAGAGTGTCTGTGAATCATCAAGTTTTACATTCTTCAGGTCTGGAAATGTGGCCCTTGTGTAACAACAGGGTGGTGGAATCCACATTCAAACTGTCTGACAAGATATTGGTAATGTCATTCAGATAAGTGTACTTTGTGACCATTTAAATTAACTCTGACCCAATCTGAGATTTCCCCCTCTAGATTATAAACAACACTAAATAAAGCTTTAGTGTTATCTTTGGAATCCTTGCCAATTTGCATTTTGAAGCTTGCCTTGTATGATTAATGAGGGCTTGTATTTTCCCAATGATACTGACCAGAGAGGTTATCCCTTCTTGGTATGTAACTCTTTTTTGGTACAACTTCATACCTTCTATTATATATTTAGTTTATGACAGGGGTCCATGACACTAATGCACATTTACTGTATAAGTGAGTATTTTTTGTGTTTGTGATAGCATGGTCCATTCAACCCTGTAGGTGAACAGTGTGCATTGCTAAAGGATTATGCAGCTGGGACAGTGTTAACCTTAGTAATGCAAACCAATGACGGATAGCAACAACAGCATCACCCACAGCACAGTGTCAACCAGTGTCATACACACACATGCATACTCAAGTTCCAAAATGTGTGTCATACAATGCATACTGGCCACCAATAGAAACTATAGAGTGCTAACACTGGCCAATACAGGGCATGTCACTCTGCCCATGTGTCCAATATGCATGTACATGCAGACAGTGCACCTCCACCATGTTTACAAATGGACACCTGCAAACCTGTGTTGCATGCTCCCCACACTTACTGTCCACTGTATAATGCATGCTGACACAACTACACACATCAGCCAAGTGGCACATGGGCAAACAAAACACAATTGGAATAAACACTGGTGAAAACAATACAACATTGCTAATTACAGATTTAATGAATCATGCCTACTCAGCTACACCTTCAAGGATATAATTACACTTTACTGCTGACAACATGCTACACATCCAACCATTGCTATACTTTATTAATGTCACCTTGTGCATCAGGACCATGTTAGCCTGCTCCTGCATCAATGTTACAGATGACAGGAGGTGGCACAGGTTTCATCATATGCACAAGGTGTGTTGTTTGTTTGCCAGAGGCCTATACTGAGCAATACAATCGACATGTGTGTGTGTGAGTGTGTGTGTGAGGGCCATGAGTACTGTTATTGGCCAATGTTGATGTCGTGTGCGGGTATGTGTTTGCCCTAGGTTTCTGGTTTATGTGTGTGTGTCTGCATGCACACAGTTCCACCATGTGTCTGCCATATACGGGGATTTGTGAGACAGCTACAGACTGTACCTGGTAGGCTTTACAGATCACCATCTCTGGCCACTGATATGGAACTTGTGCCTGGCAGGGGTTCTACAGACATCATCAGGTACTAATCCAGACTGGGTACTATCCTCAGAGGTTGACAAATGTCCACTGGATCCAGGTCCCTGCTGGGACTGGCCAGAGCCACGTGCACGTGGTCTGCTAGGACAGTCTATGGACAGCCCCCCCAACATTTCTGGGGCTGGTACTGGCACTACGGGAGTGGCTGTGACTTGCTAGACATCCACGGTGACCTCCAGCTGGTGATGTTGCTGGCATACGTCCACGTTGACATCTCAACCATCCCGCACTGTCCTGACACATGGACACGACATTGTGGAGGACATCCAATGTCTCATCCCAACGTCTATCAATGACCTCAGTGTAATTACGTATGGCACCTGCTAGGTCACGGATACTGTCATTTACGGAGGTGTAATGAGCACTCTGTGCCCTTAGCCCCTGTCTGGTGTACCGCGACATTCATGTCTGTGCCTCCATGACAGCCTGGAACACGCGTGTGGTAGAAAGAGGTGTGGCACGTCTGCCAGGGGCATGAAGACCAGCAGTGCTCTGACAAGAACCCCTGAGCATCTGCCTATGTGGTATCATTCCAGACATCTGGCTATGGCTGCTGTGTCCTGATACATGTGCCATAGATATCACACTGTTCTGGCCAGTGCCAACTGTACACTGTCCCTCAGCTAAGGGCAATGGTGATGATGGATGTACAGGCAGTATGACTGTGTGCTTGGATGGGGTGGAGACTTGTGTACTGTCAATTGGTGGCCCAGCAACAGCCCCTGACAAACCTGCCTGTGCCTCAACACACCTATCCTCATGATCACTGTCTGTGTCAGTGACATCAGGTTCCCTGCTGCATTGAACCAGCCCCACCTCACCACCTGTGAGAGGAAAACAGGAAACACACTTTAAGACCTGAACATGACTTCAGACCACATGGACACATGCACACACACAAAACTACACTCCTCCCGAAAGCAGACACACACAACACCAGCAATCACAGAACATACACAATAGCACGTGATAATGGAGTACAGTATCACAAGCAAAACAGTCATATCACACCTGTCAGCATGCAGGACATATGTTGCTCAACAGCATGCAGTGCAAGTGTAGTCAATCCTTGTCACTAACAGTATACATGGCTTTGATGCATGTGTTTTGTTATTCTGTGATGGCTCTCCCCCTGGAACACAATGCATACATAGACACAACATTGCTGTGCTGGTATTCATAACCGTGAGATGCACTGTGCACCATAACTCACAGGTGTACATACCATTGCTAGATGTGTATCTGTGTGTCAGATAGGTATCCAATGCTGATTACAGTCTCTGTGTCTTTAGCAAATAATTGTGGACACGTGTTAATTGTGGACATGTTTTTAACACATGCATGATGAGTATTCACACAACATCATCAGTGGTGCATGGATAACTGATAGAATACCATTCGGCCACATACCCAATGTACGGTACTTATGGTGAGTGTAGATCATGTTGTGGATGTGCCAGTCTCATCCATGAAATGGCATGCTAAAGCACGACTGCATATTTAAACACTACACATACCCAATATGTGTCATATGATCTAGCCACTCAATAGCATCACAAGACCCAATGGTGACTGGTATGCATACTGTTTAGAGGTGTATATGTGTGCACACATGCATTATTATGGTATGTAGCAATGACAGCTATGTGTAGTACTGTGGTTACAATAACTGGATGGGGTATAGTACCATAGGCCATCATCATGAGGCATCAGGTGATCACTCAAGGCTTCAAATGTTTCACAAACCAGCACAAGTCATGCTGTGCCAGAACTGTACTACCTTGGCTAAATTCACCATTTCACAACCAGTTGTTACGTGATTTTGTAAGGAGGCCAATAAGGAGCATTCCCTGACATGAATGTGTAGTGTATTGCAGAGTGTTTAAATGCCCCAGGATAGGCCTCTACCCCTCAGGTATATTATGTGTAATGTGTGGATGAGATTTTGGATACTGGAGTGCAACTTTACTGAGGGTTTGGGAATCCTTTATGTGTAGCATGTTAAAATGTTCTGTGTATGACATAGATGTGTGTGTTATGTGCATGTTGAGTATCAACTGTGCCTATCCAGTGGTCACTACAGTCTAGTCACATTTGTGTGAGATGGTCTGGGTATTGCATGTGTTTGAGGCTGCTAATCACATTAGTGAGATGTGCATGCTCTTACACCAAACATGCACAGCATGCATTATGGGTAGGTGTGTTATATGTGTACATGGCCTACACCTTAACTATGCCATGCACTTTTTATTTCCAATAATAAATGTAGATCACACTCAAACAGCATCTGTCTGCTGCCTTGACATCACCCCAGAGGTACCTGCATAGAGATGAGACAGTATGTCAATGGCCACAACTGTGGCATTGCTACTTTGTGTTTGCAATCTTACAGTACAACAACAGTTTACATTCACAGGGCTGCAGATTATGTTCCAAATGATCAGTATTGCACAACAACAGGCTCCACATCTTTGAATGACACACTCCACATCTCACATATGCATGATCTACCAATACAGATAACAGTAGTCTACAGATATGCCATCTTACCTGCATGCTCCATGTGTTCTTGCTGGGTGGCTCCAACCTCCATCATGGTGTATGTCTGCTGCTGTTGTTGTTGGGCAGGTGCCACCAGGCTCATGAGCAGCTCCTCCACTCTGGTGAGGGGGGATGGATGCTAACACCACCCCCTGTTGCAAGCTGTTCCGTATGCACATCAGCAGCACGCTGACGGACATGTCGAAGAAGATCACTGCAGTGGTGGCGTACCTGCTCATATGTGCAGTTATGCAGACCTACCTCATTGACCCTGAGGACAAGATCTTGCCTCATTACAGTATTCTCCTGCTGGTCCTGGCTGGTTCGTGAAAACAGTACATGGTAGTGCTGAATCATACTGCTAGTGATGATATCATCTTCAGCCCTAGTGTAGCTTGGGTTCCTGTGGTGGGCCATGATCCCTGGAAGACATAAATACAAAAATATGTCTGAACAAGTCATATGGCACATTTAACATTATACAGTACAGATATCACTGAACTGCCATATATATATATATATATATATATATATATATATATATATATATATATATATATATATATATACTTACATACATAATACAATATGTTGTACCTGAGCACAGATTACAATAATTACTCACACACACATACATCTACATGTTGGAGTACATTTTCTGTAGTGTTGTATGATTGTACTGGATGTTATGTTTGTGAATACATAAAAATATGTATATCTGAGATGGCTTAGTGGCAAATCATGTATGCTGTGATGTGAATGGTTGTGGGTTTTTTCCTAGTAAATGCTTTTTATTTTGTTACTAGCCAAAACAAAGGTCAGGGGCTAAATATGGAATACAGCACATTGCAGCATTTGCAAGTGGGTTTTCAGAAGGGTAAGCACAGCTTATGGACATTTAGCAACCTATAACCTAACAAAGAGTGAAACACTGTAACTGCCACTTATCACTGCTCACCCCGCAACTGCTTGAAAGTGCCTTGCTCATTCTGTATCCAATGAACCATGTTCTGCACAGCAACAAAATAAAATCACTATATAAGACTATACAAGAGTACCTGGCACACTGTATGCAACACGATACACCACCTAGCCACAGCAGATATACATCAGGTTGATGTGTAAAGAAATATATCATCCATCACAATCAGTGTAAGGTCCAATAAAGGTATTAATATTATACCACACAACTTGTTAATGCCAAACCCATGGCAAAATATGTGCACAATTGGGAATATAGGCCACATACTGCTGTAGTACACTATGAATGTTGCTAGATACACAGTTATATGTATTACCACACATATGTAAAAAGGACATGTTACAGACATACCCACACACGTCAGACATAATTACAGGACACAAAGGTATGACAGCCCAGATAAGCTTTCAGTGTGTACTATACAGTACTGTGTGTCACTACTTAACCAACCTTAATCTTGAGAAATGTAATCTGTGATGAATGCAGGGACCACACAAAACAGTGGATGCAAGCAATGTGGACATACACCATACTTTTCTGTACAGGCCCAGAGCTTCAATTAGTACTACTGTGCACACAGGATTTGCATTCAGCATCGGTACCAATCAATAATCATAGATGTAGTGCTTTAGCCTCCAATGACACACCCTAGTTAAAACCAAGGTACTTAATCACACTGTATGCAATAGCACTTGTTCTGCCATGCAACAGAATACACAGCTTTTGCTAGGATCAAAGCAAGGACCCATAATACTATAACATAAACAGTTTCCCACTAAGCTATCCCACAGATACATATCTTTGACGTATTCACAAACATATTGACCATCACAGTCAGTCAACAGTACAGAGAATCTATTGCAACAAGTAGATGCAGGTGTGTATGAGTACACATCCATTTGTCATACATATGTGTATATATATATATATATATATATATATATATATATATATATATATATATATATATACATTTCACCTTTCATGGGAAGAATATCAATTATACAAAGGATGTAAGGTGTACAGTAATGTAATAACATCGCATAGTCTTGAGATAAATCCATTGAAAGTGTTCACAGCTCAGGTAGCTTTAGCAGGCCTTACTGGCTTCAACATTGCAAACTGAACGAACCATCCACAGTGTTTAACCACCACATGTCATATACCAGCACTGTATGCTGTCTTGTTTGTCATACACTAAAACCTACATACAAATATGCGCATACTAACCTTCAACAACATATATATCTCCCCCCTTCACAAACAGTTGCAATATGTCCCCTGCTCTATGCACATATACAGTTGTGAATATATATGACACATATATATTTCTTTATATGCGTGTAGCATACACACACATGGTCCATACTGTTGTAAGTCCCTGGACCTCACAGCTGAACTGTTGGGCCTTGCTGCAACACAAACAGGTGTTACATATGAACACAGACTAACATTGGGGGGGGTATATATGGCAACAGATGCTAGATAAGCATACTAGACTGTTACAGCACTTGCCAATGCTAAGCTACATTTTAATATGACTGTCATGCATGTGTTGTTCTGTCACACCCATGTTTATATAATGTCAGCGCTAATCCCCCCAACTGCCATTGGCCACACTGCTATACAGAACACAGGTAACATGGATCAGATCTTTGACATTTAATACTGAGCTGCACATTTCACAAGTATGTCCCACTGCCCACAGGTACACACAGTATTGTCCATAGCAGTAGGTGAGCAGAACATCTGTGCAGAAAGAAGTACTGCTGCCACATATGAATGTTTCACATTATGTAGACTATTCTTCAATAACATCTACTACATGCCAGTAAATACATATGTGTCACATACCTTTCCTTTGTATAATTTGGTAATATTTCTTTTTCCTTTTCTCTCTCTCTCTCTCTCTCTGTCAGTCTCTGCAATAGAGTGATTGAGTTTGTTGGCAGAGATTGCAGCCTGCTTTTGTAGGAATTGCATATGAACATGTGATGGCCTCTGCACTAATTAGTGCCCACCATTTGCTAATCGCACGCAGCCTGCTGTGTAGTAAGTGAAGTAATCACTGTCATAGCAACCCAGTACTATAAATTGCATGTAGGGGTGTGACTTTTTCAGCTTTTTCTGGAGGAGATCATCCTTGTTTTGGTGTGGACATCATGTTTTAAGAAGAAAGGTTGGTATAGTTCTTATATCAGAAGCCAAAAGATTTAAATTTTGTACTCAAGATACATGGAAAGATGTACTTTCTTTTCTTGTGTGGATTTTGTCTTGTTGGACTTACAGGGTTGATGTGTGCATGTTAGTTTATCAAGGCATGTAGTCTGTCATCTTTTCAGCAATAGAAATGGCATTCTTACCATTGGTTGCTACCAGTTGGCTACATCCATTTGTATTTCAGTGTTACTCTTTTAAAATATTAGTGCCATTAAGTTGAAACATTGAGAGAATCAGAGCATATGAATTTTTTATGAAGTAAAAGAAGTGTATAACTCTTAATTATTGTCATTATTCATTAAGTGTAATTCACCACCTTTCTGCAAAATGTCAGTAGTTTTATTAAGAGGACAGAGCTAAAATTTGTCCAAATCAGGGATGTCCCTGGAAAGGACAGTTGAGAGAGGTATGGCCTCTGCCCTAAACAGATATGCCATGTTTGTTCTGCTGTGATACTGTGTGGGGTTGTAAGGTGATGGTGTGACATTATTTCCTGCTAGAATGGCTGCTTATCACAGTCATGTAATGTAATACCACAACAACTGTTGTCAAACATCAACAAACACAGACAAAGTGTGTGGTATGGTATTCTGAATTTTCCTTTACATTCACTCATTCTGATGCATGATATAATTATTTAAGTTGATGTATATCTACCGTGGCTTAGTAATACTTGAGGTGTTTTATTTTGTCTCAAGAACAAGGCCCTCACATTGTATAGTCCTTGGTTTATAAGGTTAGGTTCATTGCTCCTTTCTTTCAGCTCAGCCTGTACTTAGGTGAGTTGCAACAGCAACAGCTGTGACACTAGCAATCAATCTAGAGGTAGAAAATTGAATATCATTTCTGTGCCACACAGTCACCACTGCACCTTCACAGCCAAGAAGATGGCTGTGCTGGGGATCAGTTACAACTTTATATATCTTTTAGTTTTCACTACATTCCTATTAACTGCAGTTATATGTCCCTTACATGTATTATTACACTACCCATTGTCTTTATATTGTGCAATTGGATTTTGCTAGATCATTACATACATGAGCTGTATCTTACATACAAACTGTCCAAGATGCAGATGTTACTGCAACATATTTTGAGAATTGCTCACACACACTACTGCTAAGATGGTACACTGACAGCTCTACTTTCATATAATTATCTACATATGTTCAGGTTAAAGTATCAGTTATATGTTGACAGCTCCCTATATTTCTGGCAGCACACTGACATTTCTGGGGAACACAATACCAAGCTACTCATGTGCCAGATTAACCTGTACATGCTGGCCATGAACCAACAGTTGAGGGCTGTACATATGCATACAAGCTACTGGCACTCCCTTCATCCACGTTATATGGACCTACCCAAGTGTGGTTGACACTGCTTAATACAACACTACTATTTGTAGAATGCAACAGTACAACAGCATATCAAAGAAAATGACACAGACACACTCCATGAATCATACATTTATTAAAGGATTATTACACCTTTATTTATTGGGTTAAAAGACTTTTTGAAGGCTCTCTGATTTATTTTTTATAACAGTACATGTTGAATAATTACTAACCTGCCTCATGACGCAGCCTTTGCAGCCTATCTTCATGGGCTTGCAGGTTCATAGCCCGGTCACCTGTAGCTGTGAAGTAAATGCAGTGATACTGAGACATACCTATCCATAGTATAGACAAGCATGGTAATTCGTAACTACTTAATACAATGGCTACTTACTCAGTACTGTGGCATTAGGCATCGTACAGGATTCCTGGATCCACAGATCCAGTTCATCCCCCCTATGCCACTTCAGGTCAAAATAATGGTGCCTGACCTGCTCACCAGTCTGAGGAACACCAGTGGCACTGGTGAGATCACTGGCAAGACTGTTCCAGGCCTCCATTTTGTATTGGGTACCCTGGTACTGGCCCTGCAGGAGTCTTTCCTCATGTTTGTGGATGAGGAGCCAAACCATAATTTTGGACTCCTGGATGCCCCAGCGTTGAGGTCTAAATCGAGTGCCTTCATGTACACCAGCCATGCTGACTGCAGAAGGAAGCTACAACCAGTTATAGCAAGTATTCCCACCTGTGGAGCTTAAATATGCCTCATTTCCCACACTTATTTGTGATTGGCCAGTTTTGGAAAAGCTCAGCTGTGGGCATGCCTGCTTAGCTAATGTTAACAATGTTTAAAATCCCTTTGATAGGTATGTGTCTGTTGAAAGTGCATGTTTGGGAAATGCTGTCATGGCTTAGTGGTTAAGTACTGTGACTATAGTCCACAGTATCCTGAGTTCAATCCCTGTCACTGCTTTTTATTTTCCTGATGGGCAGACCTGACTGGTTAAGGAACAGTAAAGCAGGTGTGAGCATGTTTAACTGACTTTGCTTGACTTTGCCCGACTTTGCCCAATGTTGTGCTTGTTAGCATGGTGCGCAGCTATGCGCAAATGTATTTAAATATGCTCAATACTGGCAAAATGTGCTTAGCCGTGCTTTATATTGCTTAAAATAGGGTACTCATGCCTCAGAATGCATAAACATTTCACCTTCATATATATAATTCATGCACTACTACATTTAACATTTCAGTGCTTTTTACAAATCTTATACATAAAAAAATGTCAGGAAATGTTTTTGTATACAGATTTCCTACAGAAAATGGAATGTGCAGTAGTGGGACTCTAACCGGGAATGCCTCCTCTTTGTGCGAAGGCTCTAACCACTATGCTATCGCTATGTTGCTTAATTTGCATATATTTTTCTTATTATCCTCTTCTGGTGTCTCAGCTGCTGTAACTGTAGCTAAGCAATTGGCTAACCCGGGCAAACCCGCGCAACTACGGGCAGCTATATCGGAAGAAAAAAAATTATTTTTAATTTTTATTCTGTAAGTTGTTTAACATATGGGGGAGTGTAGTGTTACATTGTACACATGTGAGCGGACTCACTCATTTAAATGGAAGTTGCGGCATTTCTTCAATACAGGGGCATGGATATTTGGACTGCTCGGCAGTCCAACACTCTCCCTAAACTCGTCCACCATCCGTGTAAGCTTTAGAGTTGAGGCAACGCACCCTCATTAATATGCATGGTGCCCTGCCATCATACTCTTACACTGGCACTTCCATGCAAGACTAATCTAGTCTTACACGGAAGATTAGTAAATCCGGGGGATTATCTTTTCACATCCCAGTTCTGGGATATATGCAAAGGAAAATCAGATGGTGGAGACATCAAATTTTTCAGAATCCAGGTTTCTCATTTACCTCTTCTGCTGTGAAGCAGAGAGTCACAGTGGACACCTCATACTTCACTAGGGGAGCAATGCCAGTGGGTAGAAATGTGCAGGGTCTTTTGGAAAAAAAGACAAACCAAAACACATTCCTTTACAGGCATCTTACATTCGGTCACAGCAAAACTATGTGGCAGCAAGCTGAGGTAGACAAGGGCAGATCCTCATGAATAGAATCTGAATCAAGGGTTCTTTCAAGATTTGATCCATCTGAGGGGAATTCCTCAGGTAGACCTATAGGCCTCCACTCTAAACAATCAACTGGCAACATTTTGCTCTAGAACTCCAAGCAAGAAGGCTTGGAAGACAAATACCTTTTCTTTTCCTTGGGGAGGAAAGTTCTGTATGCTTTTCCACAATTTCCACTGGGTACTTCTGAAGATTAATTAGGATTCCCAAAAGATCTCAGCTGTGACTGTCTACAAAACCAGGTAACAGTGGCTCTCCTTTCTTTTGGAATTGGTCTGGAGCAAATAACATATGCATTGTCATGGACTAGATTTGCTCATACAAGGTCAGGAGTGTTTGATACATCCAGATGCCAAACAACAACAACTAACTGCCTGGATTACAGGGTCTCAATACCATTCAGGCACCTGTTCTGAGGAAGTGCAGCAGGTGTTAATGGAAGCAAGAATTTCTGTTACAACAAAATTGGGTTCCTATCGCAAAATCGAATGTTGAGAATGCCGAATACCAGAAGGCCAAACTTGGTAGTTCGAAGGGTGAGAAAGTTGAAGCCACGGAAACCCAAATTCTTTCCCATGGAAAGAATTTGGTTGGCTGTTTCTACGGCTTCGGCATTTTCAGACCAGGTCAAGGTAAATGTAAGAACGGGTAGTGACGGACTTTAGGGTTAGGGCGTGGGTCAGGTAAGTGTGCGATAGTGACAGACTTTAGGGTTAGGGCGCGGGTCAGGTAAGTGTGCGATAGTGACAGACTTTAGGGTTAGGGCACGGGTCAGGTAAGTGTGTAGTAGTTAAGGATGGTGCATAGATAGTGGTTTATGTTAGGTTTAGTGTAGGTTTTGAAGGTGTTTGGTGTGATTGTATTATGTGTGTGTTTTTCAGAACAGCAAATTTTTTTCCCTGGGAAAAATTCACTGTTTTGAAAGTTCGATGTTGTCTGAATTCGATCTTCCAAGTTTGAACTTATGGTATTCGACATTTTGGAAGTTTGATTTCATGATATAGTCCCAGAAAATCATATAATAGGAAATGGAAAAGGTTTTCTAGTTCGTGTCAACAAAAGAACCAGCACCATTTGAGGGCTAGCATTTCTGTAGTTTTATAGTATTTGTGTGAGTTACTATCCTTTGGCCTGTCTTACTCCTCTGCAGGTTCATTTGCCAGCATTTCTGCCATGGATCCCCCTCTTTCAATGCAATTTCATCTGAATATGTTTTTGAAAGTGGTTTTACATAAGAAGCCTCACAGAAAACCTGTGGCTCCTCCTTGATCTTAATTTTGTGTTAGGGAAGCTAACACTTCTTCTGTTTGAGCCAGATCATCTGTCTGAATTGTGGTTCTTAACTTATAAAACAGTTTTAGTGATTGGTCTGACATCTGCAAGACAAGTGTCTGGGTTACATGCTCTTATGGTGGGTCAAACTTATCTCAACTTCCACAGAGCTAATGTTTCTCTGAGAACTAATCAGTCTTTTATCTCTAAAGTGTTATGCAAGTATACCTAAAGCCAATCAATCTATCTTTTTCTTTTCTTTTCAAAACCATAACATGTCTCTTGTGAATCAGGCAGAAATTAGAACAGATCAATTAAGGACTCACACATAATATAGAACAGGTCAGTTAAGTGTAATCATCTGTGAACTTGAAGGGTGGAGCTAGGAACTAAACCTTCTATTTAAGGGGTAAAATAAAACATTTCAGAGCTTTACTAGAAAGGCTCACCCAGACTCTGCTACACTTTGCTGTGAGGGAAAGGCTAGTTTGCTTTTTATTTGTTGTATTTTGTATTACTTTATTGCCTTTTTCTGTTTTGAATACTGTGACTTGTTTTCTTTACCTTGTGTTTTACTTGTATTCTGCTTTTAACTGCATATTAAAACTTGAAAAGAGACCACAGCTCTGTCTCTTGTGAGTCAGGCAGAAATAATTTTTCCCACCCTCCCACGCAGTTACTGTTGTGTTCTTAAACACCACTATATTTCTAGTTGCCTGCCCCTTATGTTAATTTGACCATATATCTCATTTCCTCTCTGCTTTTACTGGCTTGCGTGAGTAACACAAATTTATCATTTTGTGAAATCACTCCCCTTCAACTATTTAAATTTATTGGCCATCCTACTGTATTCCGTAGTACCAGAATACAAAAGTGACAACCCCCATTCTATCTATCTTGCTGTATTAAAATAGTGACTCTCCACTAAAACTTAATTTTTTTAAACAGGTAAAACTTAAGTTACCTACTTTCGCATCTAACTCCTCTAGCTCACACTGCAGTGTTTAGGATAAATCATTTTTTTCATCTTACCTTTAAGCATCCCTGTGACTAGCACTTGCTCTAAAACCTGCTGGAAAGCACTAGGATGCCTTAAACTGATACAAGCACTCAGCTCTTCTTGTTAATAAGGTGAAATTAATCATAGGCACTAAACAGCCTATAATTGCAAAGTACCTTGCTAAAGTAAGGGAAAACAGCTCTTGTACTTTACAAAAAAAGCACCAATCCAGGCATGTCCAAGGGTCAGCTTCCAGTGATTTCTCCTGTCCACCTGGTGAATCTGGGCATACTGGGGCAATGCAGCAATTGCCTTATGTACACAGACAATCCTTTCCTCCTACCACCCAACACTACAACCTGTGAGAGATGCACTTACATAGCCAAACTGGAAGCAAATCTCTCTCCACCCAAGATTGTGCTAGACAGTCAAGAGGAGAAGGTTAACACCAACACTACATCTCAAGCAACACATAGCCCTTCTAAACCCACACCACCAACGCCCACACATAGCAACACTAAACCCACATATGTGGAGGCCCTTAACAGTAACCTGCCCAAGCAACAAGGGCCTCCGAAGCTGAAATGCAAACAAACACCAGTCACAACCAACATGTCATATAGCTCACAACACCAGTGTGCCACCCAACAACTATCCCTAAGACAAGACAATGTAAGTAACACTTTAGTCATAGGTGACTCTATAGTCAAGCACACTGATGTCCCACTCACCAGGCTGAACAAGGAGACAATTACAGTCAGCTGCCTGTCGGGTGCCAGAATCCACCACATAATGAATGCATTCAAGTCACTCCACAACAAGTACAAATATGACTCTGTCATTGTCCATGTTGGAGTGAATGACTTGAGATGTACCTCCCTGGACTACATGAAAAGAGAGATGGAAGAGCTCTCTGATTCTGTGGCTGAGGCAGGTATAACCCTAGCCCTGAGTAGCATCCTGCCTTCATCCCAAATGATACCACAGTATAAGGATAAAATGATTGACTTCAACAATTGGCTAAGCTACTGATGTCATTCAAAGGGGATCCAGTATCTGTCTGCCTGGGACGACATGATCGACAGACCACAATGCTTTGTCAGAGATGGTCTGCACCTGTCACCCCTGGGATTCAGGTTACTAGCTAGATTCCTTCTACAAGTCTAGGGCAGGCTAAGACCATTATGTAGGGGTTCCAGGCCCCTTCCCCTTCCACCTTCCAATTATTTTAAGCTATGGTCATGGTCTGTGGTGTACTAGGCTAATGGCCCTGGAGCCTTTACAAGCCTAGCCCATAGGATTACCCTGACATCGTGCCACCCGACCTTAGTTTCCAGTGCCTCTGTTGAGTAGAGCCACTGAAGTGATCCCCAGGGTGAAACATCATGAGCATTTATTAGGAGGGGTATGTTAGGATGTTTCTAGAGGTTATGCTGGGGGGTATGATGGTTGGGAAACGTGTCTATCAGAGACATGGGGACCAGACCTTGGGTAAAATTCTGATTTCCCATCCATTGGTCAATGTTATGGTTAAACTGAATGGAGTCTGATTTACATGGATGGGGAGCTTGTTCCAAAGCATGGGTATTCTCTGTGACACATAACTGTTTCACCAATATGTCTTATTTATGTCACAAGCAAAATTTAAATCCTTGCATCTAGTGCTTTTAATGCTGTTCATTTTGTAGACATGCAAAAGGGTAATCAAAGATAGATCTGAGGATGCCTTGTATGCCAGACATAAATTCCTCTCAATAACCTGTAGGAGAGATAGTATAGAAATAAAGCTTTATGGTGATCTGTATGGGGCAATGTGTTTATACCCTGGATTCTCCTGGAAAGGAACCTTTGTGGTCATTCCAACTATTGCATATGTCTGGCCAGGTACATACTGAAGGGGGGCATTTTACTTAGTGATGGGTCTGATAAGGGCCAAATAAAGTTGCACTGTGACATTCTTGGATCTGGATGCCATGCTCTTACTTACAAGATGGGCAACATAGAATTTCTTACTACATTAGCCACATGTTAGTCAAAGGCCAGATTACTATCTAGATATGTTCCTAGATCCCTGACTACAGGGTCATCTCTTAGGGGTGTCTTGTCAATGGATTAATTAGCCTGGAAGTCAGTTTTCCAAAAGGCACTGTAGTGCATTTCTTGGCATTAAGTTTTATTCCATGACTTTGGCACCAGTTATTTGTCTGTGTTAAACCCTGTTGTAAGTTGTTTGTGTAATGGGGAGAATATATGATAGCTCCCAGTTTGCAGTCATCTATGAACTTGTTTAGCCAAATGCCCTTGAAATTAGCTTTTACATCTGAGAAATTGATGGCAAATAGGAACAGTCCTAGCATGGAGACTTGAGGTACCCTCTTGGTGACCGGTCACTTAATGGAGGTAGTATCACCAATCCTGACTTCCTGGGTCTTGTCCAGTGAGTTATATATGGATTTATGCCCAGTTTGGTGAATTTGTCAAGTATACCCAAGTGGGATATTATATTGAATGCTTTAGCCAGATCCAGCTAGGTGGTATGCCTCATTTTCCCTTAATCCATTGCTTTGGTGACCTTTTGAAAAGTCCACTGGGTTTAATAGGCATAATCTTCCCTTGACAAAGTCAAACTGTGTTGGGTCCAGTGTCTGAAGGTTACCTAAGACTTTGTTGATTAGACTCATAAGATTAATAGGTCTGGAGTTTTTGGGGTCAGTTGATAGTCCTCCCTTGTGAAGGAAGGTAACCATTGCAGTCCTCCATTATTGTGGTAAAAAACCTGTTTTGAGACTATAGTTGAAAAGTGGCTTAAGTGGTCCTGATAAATCATGTTTCAAGCTATTTAGGAGCCCTCATGGGATATTGTTGGGGCCCATTGAGGCTGTGTTTTTTGGCCTTAGTGGGTGCTGCCAGGTCCTGCTCTCTGTTAATAGTGGGGGGTATGTTAGTAGGCAACAAATTTGCTATGTCACTCTTCTCAGTGAAGGTGGCACCACTGAACACCAGTTTGGTACACTGGTGTGAGCTAACTTTGAGGTTTCAGGCAGAAGTGTAGAAAGCCTAGTGGTTCGCTTTAGCCTGTAAGGCTATCTTGACTTTGTAACTGGCCTTTTTGGACTTAATTAGCCCTCTTAGTTTCCTGTTTAATTAGAAAGCTCCTATTATTTTGAGAGTTGCTCTTCCTGATTTTAGCCATGCTTTTCCTTCTCTTATGTAACCTATTAAGGTTAGGATTCCATGAGTGTGGCTTGTTTTGGAGTTTGTTTAGGGCTTACTTCTAGTAGGTACAGCAGCCTCTGTACAACCATTTACATGGCTGTGAATTTGACATTGGGAGAGGCATTACATTTTGACAAAATACTGCTTAATAACATGTATTTTCCTCTGAAAGAGATCCTAAGTATTACAGGGTTTGTTGGGGCTACTGAATTGATTTTTATTTTCATGGAGACAGCTTTGTAGTCTAATCACACCAGTAAGGATGTGTCCTGGGAGGTGAGGAGGGGTGCAGATGTCTTGCATATTGTTGAAAACCAGGTTCAGTATGCTTGAATGTCAGGTTAAGGGTATTTATGTTAATAAAGCCCAGTAATAGTTGTGCCTGTAAGTATGAGGTAGTTTATGACTCCCAGTGTATGTAGGGGTAGTTAAAGTCTTTCATGAATAGGTTATTTGATTTAATGGTGAATGTGGCCAGTAGGCCTTTGTGTGAGCTATGGTATTCTAGGGACATAGGGGGTGACTTATAACTTGCTAGGATATGGTGTCTCATTCACTCCAATGGAGCTCAAGAAGCTTGCACTGCAACTTTCAATGTGTGAAGCCTGATCTTTTTGACAAAATCAAATTATGTCCTCACATCTCAAACAGATGTTCATTTCTCTGGAAACAAAGGGATTATGAAAGAAGTATAAATTTCAAACTCTTCAGAAACAACCAATTTTATAGTGGTAATATTCTTTATGTTCTAGTTCTTAAACCAAATTTTATAAGTCGCAGTAAACACAGTGGGCTGGATTCACGATGGCTTGCACGGAGTCTACGAGTAGAGTAAGACTCCATGCAGCCATCATGTCCGACGAGCAATCCAGGAACAGCCTGTAGGGGCGTGTAAGAGAGCTCCTAAAACTTCTCCTGCACGGACAGGGCTGGGATATGCAAATTACCTCATTTGCAGCTGAAAGGCATGCAAATGAGGTAAATTTGCGATCCAGGAAGCACAAACCTGTCCGAGTAGGAGACGTGTTAGCTGCAGAAATGTACTCAGTTGACAACTGAGTACCGTTCTGCAAATAGCACATTGGAGCCTTGTCAGCTCCAAATAAAGGTTGCATATGGTGAGGAAGCATGCCAATGGCCAAATATACGGCCACTGGAAAGTTTCCCAGATGCAAAATTAAAATAAAAAGAATTTTTTTTTCGGCGATTTCCGATGTTTAAGCGTAGCACAGCGCTGCGCAAATGGGGTGCGCTATAAAAATCTTAAAATAAGACAATAAAAGCAACAAACGTGGAATTTATGAAAATTGTTAAATGACAATGTAAGGGAATAGCAGGCTGAAGACAACATGGCCACCGAGTAGTGGTTACTAAGGGGAGAAGCCCAGTCTAAGACATGTAACCAAGCATTAGTAGGAAATCCTATGTAAATGAGTGTTAGGAAAGTGAATCGCACTTCTACATAGCAAATGAGCACAGTCAGTGGAGTGTAGGAGTAAGATATGGGGAGGAACAGAGTAGGAGATAGGTGACATCACAAGGGGGGTATGTATGAAAGTAGTGAAGCTCATTGGAGCACAGTGACATGTGTTAACTGTCAGTTAGACATCATGGAAAGAGGTGTGTCAACAGGTAGGCCAAGGAAAGCCAAGAAATGGAAGGTGTATACTGTGGATAACACCAAAGTTTCTTGCTGAGCAGGTATGTGCGTGTGTGCACGCCTGTAAACTCGAGTAAGACAGAGTGCGCGCGTGGAAGCGTGAGTGCACATGTTTAAGATGGAGTAAGCATGTATAAGGCTGTTGGAAGACCTGTAAGCGTGTTTGTGCTGGTGTGCTCATGTTTTAACCCAAATAAGCAAGTTTTAGTCCATCTAAGCATGTGTGCGCATGTGTGAGCTGCTGTGAGTGTGTTTCCGCTTGTATGCGCGTCACTCCCCCGAGGAAACAGAAAAGAAAAAGGAAGCACAACAAATAGTAGGAAGCTACCAGCGAATACTAGTAGAGCTAGCAGGTGCAAACAATCAGAATCAGGCAATTACACAGGCAGAACACTAGCCCAGCCCAGCACTTAAAACTCTGCAAACAACAGTGCAGTTTGTTTCTCACAAGAGACACTGCAACACTGGAGTAAGGTACTAGAAGTGAAAACTGAAAAGGCTACACTCAGACAAAAAATGCTAGGGGCTGCCATTGTTGTTATAAGGCAACATATGCAACATGCTGAGGGTGGTGATAATGCAAATGCTGCTGGACAACCTGCAGTGAGGAGACGGAGAAGAGTGTACAGGCCCAGGGTCACCTACCAGGGGTTACATGACCTGGAGATAGTGGACCTCTTGCAGCAAATTGTTGAGCTGTGCAGGCCACACCTCACACACAGAACCAACAGAGGGGAACCCATCCCAGTGGAAACCAAGGTATGTGTTGGCCTAAGAATACTAGCAACAGGGTACCTTTCAGAGACCAACTGGTGATATGATGGGGATATCACAGGTATCAGCATCCAGGGTACTGCACCAGTTCCTGGATGCCATGTCAGCATATGTCAGTGATCATGTATATTTCCCCAAATCCCGTGAGGTATTGGCCAGCAATATGCATCTCTTCCAGCAAATAGCAGAATACCCTGAGGTAGTGGGTGCAATAGACTGCACACATATACGCATCAAAGCACCAGCCGGTGAGCGGGGTAGGGCCTACATTAACCGCAAGAGCTTCCCCTCCATCAACTGCCAGGTCATGTGTGATGCCCAGGGCATAATAATGAATGTGTGTGCTGGCTGCCCTGGAAGCTACCATGTTTCCCATATCTGGCATCTGATGCAGCTGTACCAGACATTTGCCAATGGAGACATCCCACATGGTCACTTAGTGGGGGATGCTGGCTATGCACTGGAGCCGTGGCTGATGACACCCATCAGAAACGCACACACACCTGAACAGGAATGCCATAATGAGGCACACGCACAAACACAAAATGTAATTGAGCGTGTGTTTGGGTTGCTCAAGTCACGGTTCCGGTGCCTGGACACATCTGGTGGAGCCATGCAATACTCACCAACTACATGTACCCAAATTGTCATGGTATGTGCTATGCTACATAATATGATTCTGCGAAAACAGCTGCAGCAGGACCGGCATAGGCCTGGGCCAAACAGCCCCCCACCAGTGCCAAGGCCATCACAGGCGGAGCGTGACTCGGAGGAGGAACAACCTGAGCCTGCCCCAGTAGGCAGAAGGAGGTGTGCCCAGTATGCCTTGGCCTTGGCAAAGAGGCAATGCATAGCACATACACTGGCTCAGTAGGAACCCTGGAAATGATACCTCTCTCTGAATCGCACATATAGTAAAAGGGATGCCTAACTTGACAATACCTTTTCCAAACATGTATAGGGAGTGCAGTATGTGCATCTGACATAGGCAGCCCTGCAGCACCACCTGAGGCATGATTGCCATGTGTTAAGCAATGTAAGGTAGTGCTAAACAGCATTTACCACCATGTAGTATATGCAAACTTGATGACCTTGAGTATCATCCTACCCTCACCAAACATGAGGCCACAATATGAAGACAAGATGATCAATTACAACAATTGGCTTAAGTATTGGTGTCAGTGAAAGGGGATACAATGCCTGTCAGCCTGGGATGACATGCTCGACAAGACATGATGCTTCGCTAGGGATGGATTTCACCTATCACCTGTGGCCTTTTGGATATTCCCAAAGGCTCTTGTCACCCCCATAGTGCCTTTTTTAGGTAAGGCTCAAAATACAAACCCACCTCCATAGGTATCACAAGGGATAAGAAACTATAAGTAATGCTACTCAATGCCAGAAGTCTAAACTGCAAGATGCATGCACTCCAAACTCTCCTCAGCATGGTGAATGTTGATATCTGTGCAATAACAGAAACCTGGTGCAAGGCACCCAAGAGCACCCTATCATTAACAAGTTACACCTCATACCATGCTTTACAGCTGCAAAACATGGAACAAACTACAAAAGGAGGGTGAGTATCAATATTTTTCAAAGATACCCACACCCCCATGCTGGTGGCACAGCATGAAGCATCAGAGACTATCCATGTGCCACTAACAGTGGCTAAAACTGCCTTCCAGTTCATAGCCTGCTACAGACCACCCTCCTTAACCCAGGAACCACACTTGGCTGACTGGAGAACACATGAAAATATGAAGGTCTCCCCAAACACCATTATATTGGGCGACTTCAACTACCCAAACATAGACTGGGAGCATTACCGTAGCCCCAACACCCTGGCCCAAAGGTTCCCAGAATTTATAAACCAAAATGCTATGGAACAACTTGCTACCACTCCCACAATAGGGGAAAACATACTGGACCTGATCATCATCAACATGGGGACTCTATGCCCAAGACCAGAAGTGTATCCCTCACTGGAAAGATCAGAGCAGAGAGTAATCTCACTGGATATTCACATCCCGATCCCAGCCCATGGCCAGAAAAACACAGTGAAAATTATTCACTAAAGCAAATGTCACACTACTCAAAACTGAGGTGGAATCCTTCACAGCCCCTGTGCCTGTGGAAATATGGCCCAGACCTCATAACCCTTTATAAACGCATTATATGAACACCTTCAGGAATGCATGGATCGTGCAATCCCAAATAAAACCAAGACCCAATCCTCCAAAGCCAGGCATCCTGTCCGGTGGACCCCAGCCATAAACAAACCATACAATACAAGGAGGAAGCTACTATATGATAGATCAAAATCCCAAAAAGGGAAGGCATCTCTGATCAGTATTATTGAAAAACTACGGCCACACATAAGATCATCTAAGGACATCTTTGAGATAAAAATTGTACAGGACACCAAAGATAATCACAAGGCATTCTTTACTTATGGTAAGAACCTGTGTGGGAATCCCCAGATATGCTCAGAAGTAGTCCAAAATGACAAACAATACACCAAACCCACAGACATTGCCAACATCTGAGCTGACAGGTTCAGTGCAAACTCCCCCCCTCTCCAGCAAAAGGGCAAATATCTATCCCAGCAGAGTGCTGGCCCCCTGACATCGCAGATGCTCAGGTAACAGCCAGCCTCTCCAAAGCAAAACACACAGCATCAATGGGACCAGACAGTGTCCTGGGCTGTGTCCAACATGAACCCCAAGAAGAACTGAACACAAACATAAAACCACTGTTCAATCTCAGCCTTACCACAGGATATGTACCCAAAGAGCAGTGTACAGCAACAGTGGTCCCTCTCCACAAAGGTTGTGCCTCAATGGATACTGGAAACTATCGCCCCGAAGCCTGACTAGCTTGGTCTGCAAAGCTATGGAAAGGATCATCATGGACCTCAGAAATAGACATATTTGGGACCTACAGACACTGGATCCTACCCAGTTTGGCTTTGTTAAGGGCAGATCCTGCCTCTTAAACCTGGTTGAGTCATTTGAAACAGTCACCAAGGCCATTGACGAGGGGAAGGTGGTCCACACAGCCTACCTGGATCTCGCAAAAGCCTTCCATCCAGTACCCCACTTGGTCATCATAGATAAGATCACCAGCTTCAATATAAACCCCTATGTCACTAGATGGGTTGCATAATGGCTCAAGGACAGAACCCACATGGTCAGAAATGCTGGAGCCATGTCAGACCCCAAACCAGATACAGGTGGCATCCCACAATGCTCAGTCCTGGGACCTCCCTTGTTTGGTATATATTTCTCAGTGGTACAGGCCAACACAGAAGGACTGTTGGTGAACAAGTTTGCAGATGACTGCAAACTGGGCGCCATAATCGACCCTCCAGCTGACACAAGCATCCTACAAAAGGGCCTCATAGAAACAGACAACTGGTGCCAGAGCCATGTCCTCAAGCCAAATGCAAAACCGTGTATGGTCCTCCCCTTTGTCAAAAACTAAGTGCCCACAAATTACCACATAGGTGGCAACCCATTAAGTATGGAAGAAGTGATAAGGGACCTGGGGACCCAAGCTGATAGCAATCACTCATTCGATAACCAGGTGGCCAAAGTGTTTAGAAAATCATTTCATATAGCCCACCTAATCATGAAGGTATTCACATCTACATCAAGGGAGGTCATCGTGCCTCTTAACTCATCCCTCATCAGGCCCATAATTGAGTACAATGCCCCTTGTGGGATGTACCTTATCAGACACCTGCAGCAGCTGGAAAGACCACAAAAGTACCTCACCAGGAGGATCAAAGGGCTCAAAGACATGCCATTTGTTGCCCGGTTAAAGAAACTGCAGCTCCACTCAGTGGCATACCTCCTGCCCAGAGGCAATCTGTGTCTGATGTATAAAGCCATGTCCAACCTGGAATCAATGGACATGCTGCACCTCGGAAAATCAGAATCCCATCAAGCTACGCGCTCAAGAGACCTGAACCTCAGGACTGAAATAAATAGGACATGCTGGAGTGACAGATTCATAACCCAGAGGCTCCCCCCACTCTTGAGTAAACCCCCACTCCAGGTTAGCCAGAGTCACTCATTGACTGTCTTTAAGAGGAATCTTGATGAGTGGATGGGAGATTGTAGGTTTACCCTGGGTATCACTTCTATGTCACTGTTAGACAGAGGCACAGTATACTAACCTTGAAAAATGTCATGGCAAACTCCACTTAAAATGTGTGTTGAAAGACAAACACACTCTGGCTAGGATTATAAATGCCCTAGGGCAGATAGCCTGTTATGAACCTATGAGCAGAATCACACACACCAACTAGTACAACTGTGGTCAATGTGGAGTAATGTTTGGCAATGTCCACCCAAGTTGGTGAATACACAGCATTGTCAGACAAGCCTGGTTTAAGTAGGCCATAGCTGAACAAAATGCAACATGCTCATAGTTGCCCAACTGGCCCTTAACCAGTCTGGTCTGCTCAGTATGAACATTTAAAGCAGTGATGGGACTCAAACCCATGATACTGTACATCATAGTGAAAGTACTGAACCACTAGGGTTGGGAGGGTGGCCTAATGGTTAAGGTGTTTGCCTTGCAAACACAAGGTGCAGAGTTTGAGTCTCACAAGGGATAATTGGCTAGGCTTAAAATGGCTCGCAAGGGCAGTTAGCTTAGTACTAATCTATGAACCTATGAACCTATGAACTACGCCATGACAGTATTGCAGTGTTCAGACAGTATTGCAGTGTTCAGCCAGTATGAGAGAATGTTGCCAAGTCTTTGCAAACTATCACATGGAAACCCTGCAGGGTTAGCATAATCCCTGTTGAGTTATGACACAAAGGAGTGTGGCAGTAAGAACACAACATGACTTCCAACACACCATATAAATGTCAATATTGGTCATGTTCACACACAACCAGAAGTGTAGTGGACCCCATATCACAACATATGGAAAGGTCACACTGGGCATGCTCACACACTTGGATAAATGAGACATATGTCAGGCAACAAACCATGGAAAGCCTGAACTGGGCATGCTCACACACTTAGGCCATGTCTGAGTATAGCAGTCAGTCACAGAGATCTGGCAGTTGTATGTGTTAAGCCAGGAAGCTCCCACGATCCAGCAATCCGCCCTGTGCACACAGTTAAATGACAACAGACACATATATTAATATACTGGAACCATGTCATGATCAAACATGTTACGCAGATACACAAGTTGTTCATAGAAACTGGGAAACCTATAGGTTCATAGGTTCATAGGTTCATACTAGGCTATCTGCCCTA
The DNA here is from genome assembly GCF_019279795.1 of Protopterus annectens. Lineage (NCBI taxonomy): Eukaryota > Metazoa > Chordata > Ceratodontiformes > Protopteridae > Protopterus > Protopterus annectens. The sequence goes on along the minus strand of NC_056726.1, from coordinate 999,411,261 downwards.
GGGCATTTATAAGCCTAGCCAGAGTGTGTGTGGCTTTCACCACCCCTTAGGATGAGAATACTATGCCCATTAGTTTGCTGTGCCTCTGTCCAGCAGTGATACAGAGATGATTCCCGGGGTAAACCTACGATCTCCCATCCACTCGTCAAGATTTCTCTTGAACAGAGTCAGTGAGGGGCTCTGCCTCACATGGACTGGGATTCTGCTCCATAGTGTAGGGAGTCTCTGGGTGATGAATCTGTCCCTCCAGCACGTCCTATTTATATCCGTGTTGAGGTTTAAGTCTCTTGCTCTCGTGGCTCTGCTGGATTTGGATTTTTTGAGGTGGAGCATGTCCATTAATTCCGGGTTGGACATGGCCTTGTATGTCAGGCACAGATCACCTCTGAGCAGACGGTATGCAACTGAATAGAGCTGGAGTTTCTTCAGTCGGGCATCGTATGACATATGTTTGAGCCCCTTATCCTTTTGGTGAGGAACTTTTGGGGTCTTTCCAACTGCTGCAGGTGTCGGGTAAGGTACATTCCGAATGGGCGTTGTACTCAATCATTGTTCTGATAAGTGAAGAGTACAGGGTACAATGACCTCTCCTGATCTGGATGTGAATCCTTCATGATCAGGTGGGCAATGTAGAAGGTCTTCCTAACCACTTTGGCAATGTGAGTGTCAAAAGAGAGGTTACTGTCAACTTGGGTCCCCAGGTCCCTGATAACTTCTTCCGTGTTTAATGGATTACCACCTATGTGGTAATTAGGGGTTACCTTGTTTTCCCAAAGGGTATGACTATACATTTTTGGCATTTAGCTTAAGGCCATGGCTCTGGCACCAGTTATCCATTTCTATGAGACCTCTGGAGGATGTCTGTGTCTGATGCAGTGTCAGTTATGGTGCCCAGTTTGCGGTCATCTGCAAATTTGTCAGCCACAATCCCCTATGTTTGCCTGCACTTCAGAAAAGTAAATGCCGAACAAGAGGGGCCCAGGACTGAGCCCTGTGGGACACCGCTCAGGACGCTTAGAGTCTGACATGGCACCAGCAACTCTAACCCTGTGTGTTCTGTCCTTGAGCCAGTTTGCAACCCATCTTGTGACATATGGGTTTACATCTAAGCTGGTGAGCTTTTCTATGATGCCCGAGTGGGGTATTGTGTCGAACGCTTTTGCAAGGTCAAGGTAGGCTGTGTGAACCGCCTTACCCTCATCAATGGCCTTAGTGACTGTTTCGAAAAAGTCGACCAAGTTCAAGAGGCAGGATCTGCCCTTGCAAACAGTAGCAGCAACAAATATTGTGTATCCCGAACATAAACATAGGTGCAGAGGTCAATACTAGGCTGTCTGCCCTAGGAAATTCATAAGCCTAGGCAGAGTGTATTTGGCGTCCACCTCCCCAGTAGTGTAGCCTACTGTGCCTCTGTAAAGTAGGTCACAGAAGGCACCATTTAAGGCTAGTTTGCTGTGCCTCTGTCAAGCAGGGACACAGTGGAGATCCCAGGAGTGAATTTGCAATTTCCCATCCATGCAGCTGTATTTCGCTGGAAGAGGGTTGGCGAGGGGCTATGTCTAACTTTAATTGGGATTCAATTCCAGAGTGAGGGGAGCCTCTGGCTAATGAATCTGTCCCTGCAGCATGTCCTATTTATTTTTGTGCTGAGGTTTAAGTCCCTGGAGTGTGTAGCTCTAAGGATCTTGGATGTTATGAGGTGGAGCATGTCCATTAATTCTGGGTTTGAAATGGCTGCGTACGTCAGGCATAGATCACCTCTGAGTAGGCATTAAGCAACTGAGTAGAGCTGGAGATCCTTTAGTTGAGCTGCATAGGACATCTGTGTGTAGCCCATGATCCTCTTGGGGAGTTACTGTTGTGTTCACTGTAGTTGCCGCAGGTGTTGGGTAAGGTACACCCCAAAAGGGGCATTGTAGTCAAACATGGGCCTGATGAGTGAATAGTAGAGGGCCACAATGACCTCCCATGATCTACATGAAAACACCCATGTGATAAGGAGGGCTATATAAAGGTCTTTGCGACTCTGTCAATGTGATTAGCAAAGGAGAGGTTATGATCTATGTGGGTCTGTGGGATATTGCTCTGTTATGTAGTAGCTTCCTCCTTCTGTTGTACAGATTATATATGGCTGGGGTCAACCAGACAGGTCTCCTGTTTTGGAGGAGTCATGGTTTTTATTTGGGATAGCATGATCAATGCATACCTGCAGGTGCTCATACAATGCGTTTGTAAAGGAGTCTGCAGATTGGGCTGTATTATCCTCCAGCATGGGGCCTTTGAAGTATTCCACCCCAGTCTTCACAAGTGCAAAGTCTGCTTTTGAGAAATTCTTTACAGTGATTTCCTTGGCTGGGGGTGGGGACGGGATATGGATGTCCAGGGAAAGTTGTTTATGGTCTGATCTTAACAATAACGGTTCTACCTCTGGTGTGGAACATAGAGTCCCTATGTTGGTGATGATCAGGTCCAATATATATTCCCCCTTGTGGCTGTGGTGACTGGTTGTTCCATAGCACATGGATTCACAAATTGTAGTGGCTGTAGGGTGATGTTGTTGAGGGCCTGAGTAGTATCCCCAGTCAATATTTGTGTACCTGAAGTCAACCACTATAATGGTGTGTGTGAAGACCTGCATATCCTACACTGTTCCCAGGAAAGCCAAGTGTGGTTACTGGGTATGGAGGGTGGTCTGAACTACACACCAAACCAAAAGGCAGTTTTGCACAATGGTAGTTGTATATGTATGGCCTGTCATGCTTAGTGCAGTGGTACCAACCCAGAGGTGTGTGTATCTACACCCCCTACTTGTGTTGTGTGTTACAAGTCCTGTGGTCACGAAGCATGGTATAGAACATAACCTGGCAGTGCCAGTGTGCATATGTGACCCTGAACTAGGCGTCTGTTAATGCACAGATATTGCTATCCCCCATACTGAGGGATAGTTAAAGATGTACATTCTTCTTTGGAAAGACTGATGATGTCAGCACCCTATAAATACAGCAGGAGAAGGAAAATCATCCAGTGGTACGAATAGCACACTGTGCTAATGTGTCTCTCTCAAGAATCATAACATAGTTAGGTAGGGGTTTGAATCCTGCAAATGCTGTGCGTATGCAATTCTCTATGAAAATAATGGCCTTTTTGAAGACTGGGATAACACACTAAAAGATGTACATTCCTCTTTGGAAAGACTGATGATGTCAGCACCCTATAAATACAGCAGGAGAAGGGAGTATTTAAATTGATTTAACTGTGTTGCAGGAATATTAACTGAAGTGGAAGTTTTGACTCTGCTCTTCAGTTAGTTCCACCCACCCTCCCTGTTTTTGTTTTGGTGTTAATCTTAGTGGCTTAGAAACTGCCCGCCCCTCTTGTAAATTTGTGTTTGGATACTCCTTCTGGGCCCATCTCATTTTCTCACTCAACTGAGTGCAGTGAGATCATATTCTGATATCAGGCACTCCTACTGTGTACAAAGAGAGCATCTGGAAAACAGAAGAAAAAAAATGTATAATTTAAGCTTGTTTTCTGCCTTTCCTGTTAAGTGGTATAGACTGTTTTTAGGCTTCTGAGCCCCCAAGCCCTTCTGTGTTGGAGGGAAACCTTCAAACTTATTTTTTTTCTTATAACTAGCCAGTTTTCTAGTTTCACCACTCAAATATGTTTCTTTGAACTCAGCACTTGTTCAGAACTCATTGTAAGCACTACATAAGCTGCAAATTACTACAGCACTCAACTTTCCTCACTTATCTAGTGGAAAGCAGTTTTTAGTACTTAATAAATAAGCACTTATCCAGGCATGTCTAAGGTTCAGCTCCCAGTGATTTCTTCTGTCTACCTGATGAATCTGGGCATCTTGGGGTAATGCAGCAATTGCCTCATGTACACAGACAAAAGTCTCCTCCTACCACCCAACACTACAACTTGTGAGAGATGCACTTATATAGCCAAACTGGAAGCAAAGCTCTCTTCACCCAAGACTGGACTAGACAGTCAAGAGGAGAAGGTAAACACTTGCACCACACCACACTCATCACATAGTCCCTCAAAACCTACACCACCAAAACACAAACATAGAAACACAACACACACCTACATTCGCGGAGGCTCTCAATACAAACCTGCCCAGGCATCAGGGACATCCAAAGCATAAAGGCAAGCAAACTCCACCCCCCAACACAACACAAATGACACATAGCCCACAAACTCAGTGTGCCACTCAACCACAGCCCATAAGGCATAACAACGTACCCAACACTCTAGTCATAGGTGACTCTATAGTCAGGCACACTGATGTTCCACTCACTAGACTAAACAAGGAGAAAGTTACTGTCAGCTGCCTGTCAGGTGCCAGGATCCACCACATAATGCATGCACTCAGGTCACTCCACAATAAGTACAAATATCACACTGTCATTGTTCATGTTGGTGTGAATGACCTGAGCCGTACCTCCCTGGACTACATGAAAAGAGACATGGAGGAACTCTCCGATTTTGTATCCCAGGCAGGTATGACCCTAACCCTGAGTAGCATCCTGCCATCACCCAGAATGATACCACAGTACAAGGACAAAATGATTGACTTCAACAATTGCCTAAGCTTCTGCTGTCATTCTAAGGGGATCCAGTATTTGTCTGCCTGGGACGACATGATCGACAGTCCATGATACTTTGCCAGAGATGGCCTGCACCTGTCGCCCTTAGGATTCCGGATACTGGCTAAGACTCTTGTCACCCCTATAGTGCCTTTTTTAGGCAAGGTTCAAATGACAAATTCACCACCGTAACAGGTACAAGCAAGCAAAATCTGAGGGTAATGCTACTCAATGCTAGAAGTCTAAACCTCAAAATGCACTCACTCGAGGCACTCCTTAAAATGGAGAACATTGACATCTGTGCAGTGACAGAGACCTGGTACAAAGCTCCAGAGAGCACCCCTGCATTACCAGGCTTCAATTCATACCACACCTTTCGGCCACCTAACCCAGAAAGAAGCACTAAAGGTGGAGGTGTGTCCATATTCATTAAGGATATCCACACCTCCAGGCTAGTTGCACAACATAATGCATCCGAGATTATCCAAGTGCAACTAACTCTGGGCAAGACCGAATCCAAATTGTAGCTTGCTACAGACCCCCCACCATGCCCCAGGATTCACACTCATTTCTTGATACACTGGAAAGTATTAGGGTACAACCCAACACCCTAATAATGGGCGATTTCAACTACCCCACCATTAACTGGGAAAACTACTCATGTACCAACTCTTTTGCTCAACGTTTTCTAGAATTCATAAATTCCAACGCCTTGGATCAACTTATTCACACCCCCACCAGGGGCAGCAATATCCTAGACCTGGTCATTACCAACATGGGAAACCGGTGTTCCACACCAGAGGTCAAATCCTCGTTGGTCAGATCCGACCACAAGCTAATCAGCCTAGACAGCCACATCCCACCCCCAGCCCCAATTAGGGAAACCATTGTAAAAAACTTCTCCAAAGCCAACTTCACACTTTTTAAGACATAAGTGGCAAACTTCATGACACCCATGCAGATGGACAATAGAGGTATGACTGCTGAATCCTACACAAATGCACTTTATAAGCACTTACACGAGTGCATGGATCATGCTATCCCTAATAGAACCAAGATGTTATCCTCAAAAAAAAAGGAAGCCAATCTGGTGGTCCTCTGCCATAATCAAACTCTACAACAGAAGAAAGAAACTGTTGCAAAAAAGAGTAAAATTCCATGACTGGAGGAACTCCCTGGTCAACCTCAGTAAGAAGCTGAGATCCCTCATAAAATCCTCCAAAGCTAGTTACGAAAACGAAATTGCCACTGACTCTAAAGACAACCACAAAGCATTCTATAGCTATGTCAAGAATCTAAATGCCACAAAGCATTCTATAGCTATGCCAAGAATCTAAATGGGAACACTCAGATCTGCTCTGAGTTACAGCATAATGGCACTAAATATACAGAACCAACTGATAGTGCCAACATCCTAGCAGATAGGTGGAGTGCTAGCTTTACCCCCCTCTCACCCCCCAGAGGGCCCATCTCTATACGGGAAGAATGCAAAGTTCCATTAATCACAGCTGCACAGGTAAAAAACACACTCTCCAAAGCCAAGAACACAGCATCCATGGGACCTGACAATATCCCAGGCTGTGTTCTACACAAACTACAGAATGAACTGGCACCCTACCTAAGTACCATGTTCAATCATAGCCTCACCTCAGGCTTTGTACCCACTGAATGGCGCACTGCGACAGTTATCCCACTCCACAAAGGGGGAGCCATGACGGACCCCGGGAACTACCACCCCATTAGCCTGATGAGCCTCGTCTGCAAGGCCATGGAACGTATCATCATGGAACTCATAAACAAAGACATTGGTAATCTCCAAACTCTGGACCCTACTCAGTTTGGTTTTGTAAAAGGCAGATCATGTCTCCTAACCCTGATTGACTTCTTTGAAGCAGTCACCAAAGCCATAGATGAGGGTAAAATGGTTCACACAGCTTATCTAGATCTCGCCAAAGCGTTCGACACCCTCCCCCACTCTGGAATTATAGATAAGCTCACTAAACTAGGTATAAATCCCTATGTCACAAGATGGGTTGCCAACTGGCTCACGGACAGAACCCACAATGTGAAAGTAGCGGATTCCAAATCCGATATCGAACCAGTGACAAGTGGAGTACCACAGGGTTCAGTCCTGGGTCCTCTCCTGTTTGGTATCTACTTCTCTGAAGTGCAGGCCAACACAGAAGATCTTTGGCTAACAAAGTTTGCAGATGACTGCAAACTAGGATTCATAATCAAAACTCCTAACGATGTGGACAAACTACAAAAGGGCCTCACTGACACAGATACCTGGTGTCAAAGTCATGGCCTGAAGCTCAATGCCAAAAAGTGTATTGTCATCCCCTTTGGTAAAAACTCTGTACCCATGAACTACCACATAGCTGGTAGTCTACTTAATGCCGAAAATGTGATGAGACCTTGGGACACAGGTGGACAGTAGTCTCTCCTTTGATAATCATATCTCCACAGTGGTCAGGAAATCCTTCTATGTGGCTCATCTCATCACAAAAGGATTCTCATCCAGAAAAAAAGAGGTCATTGTTCCTCTCTACTCATCACTCATTAGACCCATTATAGAGTACAACGCCCCTTTTGGTATGTACCTCACAAGACATCCACAACAACTGGAAAGACCACAGAAATACCTCACAAAGAGGATTACTGGCCTCAAACAGATGCCCTATGCAGACTGTCTCAGAAAACTACAGCTTTACTCCATCGCATATCGCCTACTCAGGGGCGATCTCTGCCTAACATACAAAGTTATGTCAAACCCAGAGCTGTTGGACATGTTCCACTTAAAGAAATCCCAATCCGTCCGAGCTACACACTCTAGGGACCTTAACCTTGTCACCACAAGAAACAGAACATGCTGAAGGGATAGATTCCTGTCCCAGAGACTTCCCATACTCTGGAACAGACTACCTATCTATGTCAAACAGAGCTCCTCATTAGCACTCTTCAAGAAAAATCTTGATGACTGGATGGGAAATGGGAAATTCACCCCGGGGATCACTTCTGTGGCTCTGCTCGACAGGGGCACAGGAAAATAATTTTCTTGGGTGGCGAAAGCCAGGGTACATTTTTTGGCTAGGCTTGTATGGACCCTAGGGCCGATAGCCTAGTACCTACCTATGAACCTATGAACCTATGCAATCATCCAGTAATGTGAATAGCGCGCTGCGCTAATGCGTCTCTCTCAAGTATCATAACATATTTAGGTAGGGGTTTGAATCCTACAAATGCCATGTGTGCGTTTGTCACACAATGTGTTGTGTGTTTTGCTTTTATTATTGTATGACATATTATAACAGTAATTTCAATGCACACATCAGGTATGTGTGTGCCACATACAGATATGTACCTGTGACCTTTAATAGTTCCTATGTGTGAAGCCTGCCCCATATGAATACAGTTGTTACCTTTGCCAGCATGTGCCGCAGCTTACCAGACCTTAGGCCATACATGTATGTTGGTGACAATGCAGGCTACTGCAGTGATCTGTGTCCTAGGCCAACTATGTGACACACACCCATGAAAGCTTTGATAGATTAATGTGGGAGAGGGTTCATGTCTGGAGTATATGTCAGACATGTTAAAACACAGCAAAGTCTGTGAGTGATGGACACCCAGTGTAGGCATATGGCAACTGTCGCCGATATGCATACAGACACATTCTTGCTTAATTAATACACCGAGGGACTTCAGAATACCTTTGGAAATGTGAATATCACAGGAAAGACAAGATAACACTTGTCCACATGTACACACCATTTCCCGTTCTACATGATGGGTGCTACCACCTACATGGTACTGTTGGAATACTATGTTAACTACATGCTGATGCCAATGCCACAGTGGACAACAGGTATCTGTCCATATGATACCCTTGTGGTGGTTAGGTGTGTCATGTGTAGAATGCATTGTAGGCCATTGTATGTATTTGCAGTCGTGGATGGACATATCCGTAGTGTGTTGGCATGTACGTGAGACTGCTATATGCCAAAGAGTATTGTTCCCAGGGATGTGTGGGGCTCAGTAAGAATGGCTACTGGTATAGTGTAGTTCTGCAGGGATATCACTGACACCAGGTTCCTACATCTGTGTATCAGTTGAGGAGACACCATGTAATGACCACTGAATGTCAGGCTATGTAAGCTGTGTATACTACCAGAATGCAGACCATTGACATTTGGAAACTGTATCACCCACAGCATACTTTCAAACCATGTCATGTTCCATGCTAACCATGTTCACAAATGTACACCTGCAACTCAGTACTGCAAACATCACACATGTACTGTCCACACCCCAACACATGCAGGCACAGGTACACACAACAGCCATGTGGCACATGTGCAGACAGTACACTTTGGGAATTAACACTGGTGTATACAAAACTGCAATGACAAACTTTTAGGTAATGCATCATGCATGCTCGAATATACCCACAACAATATCATTACACTGCACTGTTAACAACATGATAATATTACTACAGTGCTATGTAGTCACCCTGTGCATCAGCACCATGCTACCCTGTTCCTGCATCAATGTTACAGATGGCAGGAGGTGGCACAGTTTCATCATATGCACAGGGTGTGTACTTGGTTTGCCAGAGTCTGCCACTGACACATCCAATTGACATGTATGTGTGTGTGTGTGTGTGTGTTAGTGAGGGACAACAGTACATGGGGCAATGTTGCTGCAATGTGTGTGTGTATGTGTTAGCCCTAGGTGTTAGCATTATGTATGTGTGTATGCATGCACACAGTTCCACCACGTGGCTGCCATATACGGGTGTTTTTGGACAGCCACAGACTGTACCTGCCAGGTCATACAGATCACTTTCTCTGGCCATGGACACGGTACCTGTGCCTGGCAGGGGTGCTACGGACAGTATCAGGTACTAAGCCAGACTGGGTACTATCATCAGAAGCAGTGGGTTGTTGACTGGACACATGTCCCTGCTGGGACTGTCCAGAGCCATGTGCACGTGGTCTTCTCGGACGGTCTAATGACAGCACAGACCCAGCATTACTGGGGCTGGTACTGGCACTATGGGAGCGGCTGCGGGTTTGTTGTCGTCCGCGATGACTGCTAGCTGATAATGTTGCTGGCATATGTCCACGTCGACACCTCAACTGTCCTGCACTGTCCTGGCTCCTGGACATGTAGTTGTGGAAGAGATCTAATGTGTCCCCCCAATGTCTATCAATGACCTCGCTGATGTTACGGATGGCAGATGCAACGTCACGCATAGTGTCATTCATAGCGGTGCGATGTGCTCTAAGCTCCCTCAGACCCTGTCTGGTGTACCGTTCCATACGTGCTTGTGCCTGCATTACAGCCCAGAACATAGCTGAGGTTGAAAGACCGCTGTGAGCACGTCTGACAGGGGCAGTACAACCACGGATGCTCCCACGAGAACCCCTGGACATCTGCCTGTGTGTTATCATGTCAGGAATCTGGCCATCGCTGCTGTGAGGGGATGCATGTGCCAATGATACCACACTACCCTGGTCAATGCCCACTGTATGCTGTCCCTCAGCTAAGGACATTGGTGACAATGGATGTATCAGCAGGATGACTGTGCGCATTGATGGGGTTGACTGCTGTGTAGTGTCAATTGGCTGACCAACGACAGACCCTGTCACACCTCCCTGTGCCATTACACATGCATCATCATAATCACTATCCCCAGCAGTGGTTTCAGGTTCCCTGCTACACTCCACCAGAGCAACATCAGAACCTGTGAGAGGAAGATAGGAAACACAGTTTACAAATGTGTACATGATATTAGCACACAGGTGCACATGCCCACAGGCACACATGCACACATGCACACAGGCACACATGCACACAGGTGCACATGCACACATGCACACAGGCACACATGCACACAGGCACACATGCACACATGCACACATGCACACAGGTGTACATGCACACAGATGCACATGCACACATGCACACAGGCGCAAATGCACACAGGCACACTCCTCAGTACAGCAGATACAAACACAGACACACCTGCAATCCAACACATACATAATACTGTTTTAGGGTGGGTGACAGTATCACAAGGAAAAACATCACTGCACACATGTCAGCATGCAGATTATGTGTTGCACAGGAACATGCAGTGCAAGTGTAAACAGCCCTTGTTAATAACAGTATACGTGTACTTGATGCTTGTGTGTACTTGTTCAGTGATTGTCTCCACCCTGGGACACAATGTGTACAAGGACATAACAATGTTGCGCAAGTGTTACAAGCTGTGGGTGCATATATTTGCACACACACACACACACACACACACACACACACACACACACACACACACACACACACACACACACAACACATGATGGTGCTATGCAATGACTGCTATGTGTACTTTTGTGGTCGGCGGAACTGGATGTGGTGTAGTAATGTGAGCCATGATCAACATGCTTCTTGTGGTCAGTCAACAGGAATAATGTGTGCCAGACAGGCAGCTAGCATGCTGTACCTGACGTGCAGTAACATGACTACATCCACAATTACACAGCCACTTGTTACATGGGTTTGTAAGGAGGCCAATAGTGAGCATTGCTTAACATGAATGTATTATTTGTTCAAGACTGTTGCACAAAGACATGATAGGCCTCTACCCCTCAGGTATATTATGTGTGCTGCGTAGATGATAAGTGGGATGCTGAAGGGTGGCCATACAGCAGTTGTCATAATTGGACATGTGTAGCAGGCTAAGGTGTAGTGTGTATGCCAAACATGTGTGTGTTGTGTACATGTGTATCAGGTATGTCTATACAATGTCCAGTACTGTGTTCATAGGTTCATAGGTTCATAGGTTCATACTAGGCTATCTGCCCGAGGGCATTTACAAGCCTAGCCCATAGTTTTGTGGCTTCCGCCACCCCTTTAGTTTGGAGAAACTATGCCCATTATTTTGCTGTGCTTCTGTCGAGCAGTGACACTGAGGTAATCCCTGGGGTATATCTGCGATCTCCCATCCATTGGTCAAGATTCCTCTTGAACAAGGCCAGCGAGGTGCTCTGCCTCACATATACCGGGATTTTGTTCCACAGCACAGGGAGTCTTTGGGTGATGAATCTATCCCTCCAGCACGTCCTATTAATAACCGTGTCGAGGTTTAAGTCTCCCGCCCTTGTGGCTCTATGTGTTGCCACACATGTGTGTCATGCTGTGTGTATTGCATGTGACTGAGGCAGCTTTTGAGAATAATGGGATATGCATAATCTCACAGCAAACATGCACATCATGCATTATGCATAGGTGTGTTACATGTGCACAGACTACACCTCCATATGACATGCACATGTCATTAGCAATAGTATTGTTATGACACACTCACCAGCATGGATTGGCTGCCTTGCTGTCAGTCCAGAGGGACCTGCAAAAATATGAGAGTGATTGCCAGTGGCCACAACTGTGCCATTGATACTGTGAGTATGATAAAGTGCAGTAGTACAACAGGTGGCTTTCACAGGTGTACAGATTATGCTCAGAATATCAATCTTGCAGAAGAATAGGCAGGTTAACAGCTACACAAACCGTACACATCTCACACATGCATAAACTACCAGTACAGAGAACAGTCAACTACAGATATGGCATGTTACCTGCACGCTCCATTTCAACATGCTGGGTGGCTCCAGCCTCCATGATGACACATGTTTGTGGATGTTGCTGTTGTTGGCCTGGAGCCACAACACTTAGGAGGTGCTCCTCCACACTGGTGAGGGGGGGTGGATAGGTACCCCACTGCCTGTGGCAAGCTGTTGTCTGTGGATATCAGACCCACGCTGCCGGACATGTCTAATTAAATCACTGCAGTGATGGCGTACCTGCTCATATGTCCGGTTATGCATGCCTATGTCATTTACCTGATGGACAAGATCTTGCCACAGTGCAGCCCTCTCATGCTGGTTCTGGCTGGTCCTGGAAAACAGCACACAGTAATTCTGCACCAGGCTCTGGTGGATCTCCTGAACCTCTGCTGCTGTATAAGGTGGGTTTCACTGATGCACCATCACCCTGGAAAGAAAAGAAAAATATGTGAGCAAGTTATGTGGCACACTTAATATTCTAATGTACTGATATCACTTAACTGCCATATATAGCATCTGTCTGTCTATCAGGGGATACACATGTTCGATACCACATATCAGTGCTCAGCCCACAACTGTCTGACAGTACCTGCCACACAGGCACTCAGCACACTGTGTGGGATACAATGCACAACCTCACACTGGGGGTATGTATCAAGCTAATGGATGAAGAATATTGTCATCCCATGCAATGAATGCAATGCACATTTACAGTCTCAATGGTAATCCACCCTAGTCTTTGATGCCATACCCCTACCTGACATATGTGCACAGTTGTTACTATAGTCAGCATACTGCTGTCACAGAGTATACATGCTGCCAGGTACACACACATACCCTGTAACACACATGTGATTGTGGCCATGGTACAGGCATCATTACACACACATTACACATACATACAACACACAAATGTATGACAACACAGATGAGCATTAACTGTGTACCTTATAGTACTGTGTGCCCTTACTTTCAAATACCTATGCATGAGATATGTAATCTGTGCAGACTACAGGAAACACACCAGACAGTGTTACCAGGGAATGTGAACATACACCATACTGTAGTGTTTAGGCCTACAACATCAGGTAGCACAACAGTTCATATGTGAGCTGGATTCAACAGCAGTACCACTTACTGAGCATACATGTATTACTTCTGCCTACGATGGGACACCACAGTCGTAAACAGGGAAGTATGGCACAACATATGCCAATCTACTATGTTTGCATCCTGATAACTGACACATCTTTCGCTGGCCTCACACCAAGGACACCAACTACCATGACAGACACAAACTCACACTAAGCTATCACACCTTTACAGACCTTGCACACAATCAGTGTCACACTCATTCAATGTCACATAGCTGGTATTGCACTGAGTACATGTGTGTGTGTGCATTGTGTCATAGGTAGGTACTATGCTATTGGCCCTGGGCCTAGGGCAGCCTAGCCATATGCTACCCTGCCCTTTGGGACACATGTAATGTGATTTTACTTGCTCCTGTGAAACGGTTACACAGAGGTGACTCACAGGGCATATTACCTATCTCCATAACATTCATTAGGGGTATGTATGACATCTACTAATAAGGAGCCTTGTTTGCTAATGCTGGGTGGTTTACTCCAGGGTACGGCATATTTGTGTATAGAAACCTGTACCTCCAGCATGTGCTGTTTAGTGCAGTGACAAGGATTAGGGCCCTAGGTCATGTAGGCTGGACGGATTGTGAGGTGTTGCTATGGTGGTTGGCCAACTGGTATGGGTGTGACATAACTGTGTATGTCCAGCAGTGGTAACCTCTGTGTAGGAAGTATGCAAGGCACTCTAGCTGTGGTTTTGAGAGTCAGTCTGCATAGGGAATGTGTTTGAGGGCATTATCAGTCTTTGTTAGGTATGTCTGTGGCCTTTCCACTTGCTGTAGTTCTCATGGGAGGTACATACTGCATAGGACATTGTGAGGTGTAGAGGGGTACACTGACTTACATTTCCCTAGCTGACACACCTTTTGTGATGACACGTACCATGTACAGGGATTACAAGACTAATGCGCCACTGTAGATATCAAAGGGGAGGCTATTGTACACCTGTGTCCCATGTTCCCTTATGACACCTCCAGTGGTAGGCGGGCAACCACCTATGTGGTAGTTAGTGGGTAACATGTTTTGGAATGGAGTATGTTACTGCAGTATCAACAATGGTGTTCAGTCCATGCCTTGGTCACTAGGCACCTGTTGCAGTACATCTGCCCCCATGTCCCCTTCTCTCACTCTCTCTTTATATATATCTATCTATATATATATATATATATATATATATATATATATATATATATATATATATACACATATATATACACACACACTTCTAAACATCCATTGCTGTACATATACATGCACATGTAGGCACATAGACTGCCCACCTTTCATGGTGGGAATATCACTTCTGAAGGGGGTTGGGAGTGTGGCCTAATTGTTAAGGTGTTTGCCTTACAAACACAAAGTGCAGGGTTTGAGTCTCACATGGGATAATTGGCTAGGCTTAAAAATGGCTCGCAAGGGCTGTTAGCCTAGTACTAATCTATGAACCTATGAACAGTTGTGAGACATACCATTCTGGAATGATATTGCACAGTGTTGTGCATAATATATTATGCTGTCCTCAGGCCGTATAGCTGTAGCAGGCCTCACTGGCTCAGTCCCACAGAAGTTCACCACCACATGACATATACCTGCACTGCATGCTGTTTTCAATGCCACACACTACAACCTACATTGATATGTGCACATAGCAACCTTCAACTACATATGTATGTCCAGCCTTCACTAACAGTTGCAGTATGTCCCTTGCCCAATGCACATCTGCATATACATATAGACACAGACTGCTAACACATATGGAGGGTTCACAGTATGTAGATTATTAGATTATGTAGTTTACATTACCTTTGTCTCTGACAGCTTTTTTCTGCTGGCTTGCTTTTTATTTTTTTTGGTGTCTCTCTCTCTCTCTCTCTCTCTCTCTGTCTCTCTCTCTCTCTCTCTCTCACCCTCACTGTAGGTATCTGCACATGTGCATGTGATGGCCTCTGCACCAATTGGTGGCCAGCATTTAGTAATTGCATGCAGCCTGCTGTGTGGTAATTGCAGTTCTCACTGTGATTTCAGGACACTGCTATAAAATGATATGTTAGGTAGGCGTAGGCCTTTCAGTTTTGCAAGGTGGGGACCATGCTGGTTTGCTGTGGACACTGTTGTGCGAGTCAGAAGGTTTGTATATCTCTCATATCTAACACTGTGTTGTAGCCACTGAAATGCATGTTGTACTGAAACCTGACTGTTGCTTCTTCCAGTTCACTCTTCTCAGTGTGTATGTTAACTCACACCTGCTAATGCTAATGCTGTTTACATGGGAGTATGTACTTACCTGTGGGATTTGAGGATTAACAGTAGTTCTTGCAATGTGTTGCTATGGCTTTTGTATTTTCCCTTTACATTCACTCCTTGAATGCCTGATATTTGTCTTTAAAGGAATGTGTTTCTATGGCTTTCCTATTTTCCATTTACATTCACTCCTTGTAATGCATGATATATTTCTTTCAGCACTAAGTTCTTATATGTTTGCTGTGGCTTGGTGGCACTTCATGCAGTCTGGTGAGCTCAAGGTCTGGGGTTTGACGCTTACAGGAGTATTTTATTTTGCTGCTGAGCAGTACTAGGGCCTTGTCATACAGAGTGAATAAGGCACTTTTAAACAGCTGTAAGCAGGAAGCAGGAAGTCAGTGGGTACACCAGCTAGGGATGTGCAGGCTGGGTGTAGGGAAGGTCCATATCTGCACATTTCTTTAACTGCAATAGCTGTAAATATGTTTGACATTTGCTGTAACATTTGAAACCTTCCACCTCTGAGAGAGGGGTGAGGACAACTGAGTATATTGTACTAACAATTATTAATATCAGGCACATGCAGTGCTTGTGAACTGCTATACTGTCATTAGTATGTTAGATGGCTACATCCTTTGATATTTCTGTGTTGTACTCCTACATAAGAGCATGCTTGTGGAAGTAATTCTACAGCTATTCACAGAGTATGTAACAGCGGACAGGCTGATATGCTTGTGTGTTTCTGACACTTGTAGGCCTCACATACTCTCAGGTATATATTTGACCAGCCTCAGGGAAAGGTACATATCAGTGGGATACACCCGTGAGATATTTCAGATATTCTGCAGTTGTGACTGTGGGGTATTTTGAGCATATGTATTACTACACCATTTCTGACATGCAAGTAGTGTCTACTTTAACTTATTGACAGTTACCATTACGTGGGATTCCCCACCTTTCTTCCTACTGTTAGTACATTTCACAGGGAGTCAGTGGGGCACAGGTATCAGTTGTTTGCAAATCAGGGACATCCCTGTAAATCAGTCACAGTTGGGAGGTCTGGCCTCTTACCTATTCAAATATGGCAGTGTTTATTCTGCTGTGATACTGTGTGAGGTTTGTAAGGTGCTACTGTAACATTATTACCCACTAGCATGGCTGTTTCTCTTCTCACACTAATGTAATGCAATTCCACAAGAATTGCCATTAAAGATACACAGAACAAGCTTTGTGTAACGGCCTTCCTATTTTCCCTTTACATTCACTCCTTGTATTTCATGACATATTTCTTTCAGCACTAAGCTCTTGTATGTCTGCTGTGGCTGAGTGGTAATTCATGCAGTCTACTGTTTCCAAGGTCCTGGGTTCAAGACTGACAGGGGTATTTTATTTTGCTGATGAGCATACTACAGGCCTTGTCATACAGAGTTACTAAGGCACTTTTAAGCAGTTGTAAGTGGGTTTGTGCGAGTTTGCGTGACGCTTAACTATGCTTATCTATGCTTAGCTAAGCGCACACAAGCGCACACACACTTACAATTGCTTAAAAGTGCTTATTCCCGCTAACACCCACGCTAATTTCTTTTAAAGAAAAGAAAATGGGGAAATAGGAAAGTAGTGAAAAAGGGGGCACAAAGAGGGAAAGACAGTAGGGAAACCAGCTCGGGATGTGCAAGATGGGTGTAGGGAAGGTCCATAGCTGCCCATTTCTTTATCAGCAACAGCTGTGCATATGTTTGAAATTTGGTGTGAAATTTGAAACCTTCCACCCCTGAGAGAGGGGTGAGGACAACAAAATATGTTGTACTGCCAATTAGAATTATCAGTTTACATGTCCAGCAGACATGTGTGCGAATTGGGCAGCTATGTATGGGGCGTAATTTTTTTGTGGGAACAGAGTGCCCTTTTTTTATTTTTTTTTTCAGGTGAGAGTGGAATGTGAGGTACAGGAAGTAGGTATATTTGGGGAGTTAGGTTCGGGAGGTTAACAGACAAGACAAACAAGACGCATACAGGAGCGGAGTATGACACATGTGGTGGGTAAACACAACTGATGGGGACGTATGTTTGGATATCGCAAGCCCAAGAGCCCAGAGATGGCAACAGTGGAACTGAGATCCCCACCCATGGGCAGTTACCACTGCACCTTCACAGCCCAGGCCGTGGCTGTGCTGGGGGCTGGATAGGACGGGCAGGCACACCTGTGAGTTGCACCACTCTCGCCTCGAGCTGGCATAGGGGATCAGTCACAGAACGCCTGATCTCACTACGCACCACAGACCAGACCCTATGGAGGGTGAGTGGAGGCTCTCCTCCGGCCACGCTTGCAGAGGGAGGACGAGCCCCATCCCCTGCAGCACTTCCACCCGAAGGTGGCACAGGGCCACCGGAGGAGGAGGTCCTGGCCTGGGCACTGGTTCCAGGTGAACTCGCCAGCTGAGGTGGGAGAGGTGGGTCCGCTGGAACCCGACTTCCCTGTTGTCCTATGTTTATCAGTATTTTATGGCATTTTGGGTTTGTAACAAACAACACCATTCAAAATTAGTTGAAACAGCATGCATCAGTATTCCCATTAACCAAACACCCATGAAGTCCAAACATTGAGCAGCAAGCATAACACATGCATATTTAGAACAACAGTGCACATTCCAACAGCATGCAGGGTTGATTGGTGGCAACAGGCCATCAGGTTTGGATATGTGAACAGGGCACATGCATCAACGTACATGCAGATATGTATGAACCAACAAGACAAATGTCCATGGGAATTAATTGTGAATACACATACCCAGTTTGGTGTGGAATGGCATAATTTGTGAAAATAGGGTAGGGTGGACAAATATTACATTAACAACTTACACTACCTATACATATACTGTACATTCCTAGTAGATGCAGATATATATCTTCTACATGTCTTAGTACAGTTTCCTGTATGTAACCTTAGGAATGTTGGTGATGGGGATGTTACTGCTACATTAATATACATTCCATTTTTATTCATATATGTTCATATCTGGCTGTGTTCAGGTACAGCATCCTGCTACATTTGATTTATATGGGTCTAGACAACTGTGGATGTTCAGCATTTCATACAACCATACTGTCTCCATAATGCAAGGGCACAGCAACATATCCAAATTGTGGGACGGACACAGTCCAGGTTCTGTACTTTATTTAAGACATTACACTCTTTGGTTGTGGCTGTCTCATTCATTTCATTATGTAGTGACTGCAGTATACCTTTATTCCAGACTTATTGCAGCTTTTTTGGTAGCTTCAAACTGTCTTTCTCACACTCTCTCACTTATTTTGTATTTACATTTCAGAATGGTACTTAATTCTAGGCTTTATTAACATTTATTACTGGGTTACAACAATCCTTTCCAGCTGACTCAGTTATTTCATATGGCAGAATTTACAAGGATGTATTCAACACTTGTCTATCCTTTGTTGATTGATTACCACTCATTTTCAGGCTGAAGCAGTTATCTGATATTACAATACATGTGGAAATTCTATTTGAGACTTGTTTAATCTTTATTACTGGATTGCAATACACTCTTTTCCAGGCTGCATCACTTATCTAATCTTACAATACTAGCAGAATCTTTATTCTAGGCTTATTTCACCTTTATTACTTGGTTACAACACTGAACTCTTTTACAATCTGTCTCACTTATATTGTATAACAATACCAGCTAAATAATTACTAACCTGCCTGGTGGCACAACCTCAGCAGCCTATCAGCATAGGCTCGCCGATTCGCGGAACGAACACCTGCAGCTGCAATATAAATGAAGGAATATTGGAACATACCTCTCCATACTATAGGCTAGGATAGCATTTCTTACATATGTAATTACATGGATACTTACTCAGTAGTGGGGCATTGGGCATTTGGCGGGCCTCCTGGATCCAACAGTTTATTTGGTCCTCCTTACGTCGTTTCAGGTCCGCATGGTGGTGACGGACCTGTTCACCAGTCCTCGGAATGCCTGTGGCACTGGTGAGATCATGTGCCAACCGGTTCCATGCCTCTGTCTTATACGCTCCCCATTGAACCTGGCCCTGCATGAGTTGTGCTTCATGATCATGGACTAGGAGCCAAACCATATATTTTTATTCCTCAACACCCCACCTTTGTTCTCTAAAGTGATTTCCCTCTCCTGCACCTGCCATCCTGACTGCAAATGGGTATCACAATCAGTTATGGTGTGTATTCCCACCTATGGGGCTTATATATGCCAGTTTTCCAGCACTTATCTGTGATTGGCCATTTTGGATATTTATCAGCTTAAAGCAAACCTGCTTTGTCATGGTACTATTTTCATTCATTCCTATATATATGCTAATACTGTATTTCTCAGTACAACTGTCATGGCTTAGTGGTTCAGTACTTTGACTATGGTGCACAGTATCCCGGGTTCGACCCTTGGCATTGCTTTTTTTATTTTACTACTGTCTAGACAGGTTAGGAGGTGTGTCTGTGTAAAGGCGGCTTTGATACAGCTTGCCCAATGTTGCCCGCCGGTAAGCTTGTTGGCGCACTGTGCATCTCCGCGCAAACGGCTTACACTGGGTAATGTGTTATTTAGCTATGAGCACTCATATTACGCTGGGTGAAGTGCTGCTGAGCTACGGGCACTCATATTAAGCTTGTTAAAGTGCTGCTGACCTCCGGGCACTCATATTAAGCTTGCTAAAGTGCTGCTCACCTCCAGGCCCTCAAATTAAGCTTGTTAAAGCACTGCTCACCTCCGGGCACTCATATGCAGCTTGTTAAAGTGCTGCTCGCCTACGGGCACTCATATTCAGCTTGCTAAAGCGTTGCTCAGCTATGGGCAATTATAATCCTTTTTTTATAAATTATTCTGTCAGATTTCTTCACAAATACATGGCCCATTTCATTACATTTTACTTAAATTATAGTTTTATATATATATATATATATATATATATATATATATATATATGTATGCCAGGGGATTGTTTCATACTTATTTAAATAAAAATGGTGAATGATGTTAT
This sequence comes from Protopterus annectens, assembly GCF_019279795.1. NCBI lineage: Eukaryota > Metazoa > Chordata > Ceratodontiformes > Protopteridae > Protopterus > Protopterus annectens. Next base: position 999,390,612 of record NC_056726.1, on the reverse strand, counting down.
GGGGGCTCGAACCATGACTACCTCCTCTTTGGCCAACGTCTCTACCACTACGCTATTGCTACTTGGCTTAATTTGCATATGTAGATCTTATATGGTTTTCAATGTCTGCTAACTGTGGCTGAGCGAAGGGCATACCCGCACAAACAAGCGCAAATGTGGGCAAACATTTTTGAAATTATAAAAAAAAAAATGAAACTGCTATTTTTATGTTTTACACATTTTCAGTAGGGTTTAGTCTGTGGGGATGTGTGGTGTTGTCTTCCTTGACATTTCTAAGAACTCGCTCGTGGGTGTTTACTTTCAGGCCTCTGACTCTTCTGAGGCGTGTCCCTTTGCAGTACTCGGCATTCAGGCACGCCCCCTACTTTCCTACATGGACCGTGTTAGCCTAGGGTATGATTCAGCATGCCCTCATGAATATGCATGGCATGCTGACATCATACCATTCAACTGCAGCCTCTGAGTAAGACATATTAAGTCTTGCATGGAGGTTTCGTGAATCCGGCCCAGTAACTATTACATTTGTAATATTTTGTAAACAATTTACAATATCTCAGCAACCACTCGAGTTACACACATACTGTCAGCAGCATTTTATACATCTAGCTGAGAGCTTTCATATGAGGCTAAGGAGTTCTGTCTGTGATACTTGGTTGTTGAGATATTTAGAAAAATGTGAAAACTATATCTATATAAATTATCATAAAAACAAGAGATCTGAAGTAGGATATTCATTTGTCTGCAACCTGTGGGTTATGGATCCGATATCGGATCCGAACCGGCATAGTTTCCAGCTATGGATCCAAGCTCTCAGCTCCTCCCCTCACCCATAATGCCCTGCTCTACCCTCATGACCTCAGATCTTGTTTGCCGCGCTGGTAACTGGATGTGGTTTCTATAGCTCTCAGCTAAGTGGTTTTTCTTGTACTAAAATAGAATATTTTTGCTTTCTTTAAACTTTTTGTGTGAAAGTTGTAGGTTTCCTATTTTTAGTGACTGTTTTTAGTTTAATTTTATTTACAGTAGTATATTTTATTCCCTCCCCTCGCTGGTACGTAGAGTGTGTGTGAGGCCTGTGCTTTTTTTATAGTTTATTGTTTTAAGTTACTTCTGTAACTTTTGGTTAATTTTGACTATGGCTGACCAGCCTAAGTCAATTTTCTAAATGCCGAGTGTGGCCATAAGCTCACCGGCTGATGGCCACACTCGGTGTGTTAGTGTCTTGGGGTTGAACACCTCACATCTGGCTGTTCCATTTGTGCAGGGTTCAACCCCAGGGCACTGAGGAGCGGAGGTCCAAGCTGGTCTTGGCGGGTCTTTACCGCCGGACTCGGCTCGACCCCGCTCCCGGGGACTCCTGCGGCTGCAGCTGTTCCCCGGTAGCACCCCTCCTGCTCCTGGGACTCAAACTCCCGCTTCAGGACAGGAGAGGGATGCATCTAAAAGGACCGGAGGGAGAAGCACCACAAGCGGCGGGCAGAGACCTCTGTTTCGGCCCGCCAGCCAAGCGGGCTTCTCCCGGCTTGTTGGAGCGGTCTCCTCCTTCTCGGCTCCGGTCACCTGTGTGCTTCTCACCGGGTCCTGAGGAGGAGGAGACCCGATCTCCGCGAGGCTATCGAGGAGGCATTCCAGGCCTACCTCGGTAGCCTCGAGATCTACCCATAGCCTTCGATGCTGATCTGGACCGGATGATGCGAAGGTTCATCCAGGCCCAGATGCAGATGGGAGTGTCTTGCCTCCCCTCCGGGAGCTCAACACCCTTTTTCAAGCCTATTGCTCCTTCTCCGACCCGCTTCCGGGTTCGAGCAACTGGAGCCGAGCAGCCGAGCCGGGGAGGTCGGAGCCGATAGTACTTGGTACTGGATCCGACCATGCCCTCGTGCGTCGGACCCGATCTCGGAGCCTGGATCCGAGCCGGATCCGGGGATCAGTGCTCCTTCGGCGCCCGTCTGTGTCGGAGCGCACTGTCCCTTCGGATCCGGTGCCCGCGCCGGCTCTGATCCACTCTTCGGATCCGAGGGGAGCCACTGTCGGATCCTTTGGTCGAGGTCGGCTCCTTCGGCTTTTGATGTAGTGGAGAGGGCTCTGTTGAGGGTCTCCGGACCCCGCACTTGCTTCGCCCCGTCCCGCTCCCTCTGCACTGGGCCAGGCTTCCACCATCCGCCCTGGGACAGCCTGCTTGTGTTCCCAAGTTGCTCCTATGGAGCAAATTGCTGCTTGAGGACTCCTCTGACAGCCCCCAGAGGAGGCTCCTCAAGCATACGTGCAAAAGGAGGCACATTGACTCCCTGAGTCTCTCACTGAAGTCACGGACTTGGAGGAAGTCGAAGGCTCCCCACGGTCACCCCCGAGGCTGTCTCCTTCGTAGACCTCATGGAAATGCTCCGTATCAGGGGGTGGTCTGCCCCAAGTCTTCCTCGGACGAGTCCGTGTTCTTGGAGGCATTCAAACGGGCCCGTCTACCTCTTGGGTGTCCCTGCCACCCCTGGTGGACCTTATTACCACCAGGGCGTGGAAGGAACCGGACACCATGGAGCCAATTCCCAAAAGACCTGATAAAATCCTTAGCCCGCCTTCTGACAGGACCCATTGGAGTAAGGGGCCTCCTGTAGATGCCATGTTGATGGCGGCGGCCACAAAGAGGGAACTGGCTCAGGAGAGTCCTCAGTCCACCCACCGAGCAAGGAGTCTCGATGATGGACCGCTTGGGGAAGCGGATGTTCAGTTCGCGACCTTTTCGTAAGGGCGCTGAACTATTTGGCACATGTTATTCGGATGCAGCGAGACCTTATTAAGGAGTACGCTGCATCCCTGAGTCCATTTCGGAGGAGGACAGAGCTCTGCACTCCACCAAAATGGCCACTCTTAGGTCAGTCACAAATACTTCTATGCGGCTACTCTCCCATGCTACGGAGGGCGCCGCTAGAGCTGCGGGGACAGGACTGGTCACTAGACGCCAGGCCTGGCTCCGCCACCGCGATTTTTCTGAGCCCTTCAAGGCGCCGCTTAACGCCCCTTTGATGGTTCTGCTCTGTTTGGCAAGACCGCTCGCGAGACGCTGACCCAGAGCGAGAAGGACGGAAGACGCTGTCTGCCGTCGAATCCGCTTCTCTGCACCCCAGAGGCCCTATTCTAGGAACCAAAAGGGTCAGAAGAAGATGTGGTTCCGAAGTCGCAGCAGTCCCAGCCTGTTCGGACAACCAGTCCTTCCGTGGCAGAGGAGGACAGGGAGGACGCCGCCCTAGAGGCAGAGGGGCTCCCAGAAACTTCGGGTCCAGGGAACCTTTCTCTGAACTGCCCGCAGCAGCCCTGAGGGTTGCCCGACTGCTCTACTCTGGAGGCAGTCGGGACGTTCGGGGCACCTAGCGGCATGGGTGTCCTTTACATCGGACCGCTGCGTTCTCCAGATCTTTTCCAGCCGATATCGCATTCCTTTCCTTCACCTTCCAAAGATGAAGTCCCTCCCAGACGTACCACCCGGTCAAAGGGAGGCCGCTTTAGCAGAAATTGGCCATCTGCTAGAGAAAAGAGCCATCCAGCCCGTTCCCCCAGACCAGATCGGATCAGGGTTCTACTCCAGGTTCTTTTTAGTGCCAAAAAAGACGGGGGAACTAAGACCAATCCTAGACCTCTCTCTCCTGAATCTGGCAGTCCCCAAAGAAAAATTCCGAATGGTCACTCTACAATCTATTCTCCCCCTTCTGGGAGAAGGCCACTGGATGTGCTCGATAGATCTCAAGGACGCGTACTACCACATCCTAATGGACAGACGCCCCAGGAGGTTTCTCCGCTTCGGCTGGGAGCCAGTCACTACCAGTTCCGGGTCCTTCCCTTTGGTCTCACCACAGGCCCCAGGGTGTTTACCAAAGTACTAGCAGTGGTAGCGGCCCACCTGAGGCTTCAGGGGGTGCAGGTCTTTCCCTACCTGGACGACTGGCTCCTTACCGCCCCAACAAGGCATCTACTTCTCTCGGCGCGAGACTCCTTTCTCCATCTTGCTCCATTTCTGGGCATCACTATAAATACAAACAAGTCCAACCTGGCACCCACTCAGCTCTTAGATTTCATAGGGGCCAGACTAGACACAAGGAGTTCTGAGCCTTCCTTACTGCGGACAGAGTTCTAAATCTGCAGCTCCAGGTGCGGGCCATTCTCCAGTCATGTTCTGTTCCAGCGGAGTTGGTCCTGAGGGCTCTAGGGTCCATGGCTTCGTCGATAGCTCTTCTTCCTCTTGCCAGGCTCAATATGCGCATTCTACAGTGGACGCTCTTAGTACAGTGGTCATACCTTGCTCTCCCCATGCATCATCCCATAGCGATCAGCAAGGCTTGCAAGCGATGCCTCTTGTGGTGGCTCCACTCCCCGGATCTCCACGAGGGTCGCCCATTTTGTGCTTCTCCCCCTCTCGCCACGGTGACCACGGACGCCTCCCGCCTCGGGTGGGGGGGGCACTTTGCGGGCCGGACAGTCCAAGGCACGTGGAACGATTCAGAGACCTTACTGCATATCAATGTTCTAGAGATGAGAGCAGTGCTCTTAGCGTTGCTAGCACTTCAGGACTTTCTTCCCTTGGGAACAATTGCGATTCAATCGGACAATATGTCTGTTGTCTGGTACATCAACAAGCAAGGGGGAACAAGGTCTTACCCTCTTTGTCGAGAGGCCATGAGAGTTTGGGAATGGGCAATCTCCACCAATCGCTTTCTCATAGCAACGCACATTCCGGGTCGGTCCAACATCCTAGCGGACAAGCTCAGTCGCACCATTCTGACCCCTTACGAGTGGTCTCTCAATTGTCAAGTAGCGGAACGCATATTCGCACGGTGGGGAACCCCTTCATGCAATCTTTTTGCCTCTCCCTCAAACACCAAGTGCGACAGTTTTTTCGCTCTGATACCTCCTCCCGGAGGTACCCCAAGAGACGCTCTGGTGCATGCTTGGCCACCCGGTCTTCTGTATGCCTATCCACCCTTGCCTATGATGCTGCAAGTTCTTCAGAAAGCCTCTCGGGTGGGTTGCAGAATGATTCTCATTGCTCCGTTCTGGCCTCGACAGATCTGGTTCCCCTTCCTAAGGTCTCACTCGGTGAATCCTCCTTGGATTCTAGATCCTATTCCGGATCTGATATCCCATCCATCCTGCATTCCTCCTCCGAACCTGGACAGCCTAAAGCTGACCGCTTGGCTGCTCCAGTTCCACTCTTGATAAGGACTCCCGGTATCTCTTCACCGGTAAAGGCTATTTTGGTGGCGGCTCATAAACCATCCACTAGAAAGGTTTACCGAAGCAAATGGAAACGTTTCTCTGTGTGGGCGGAGCGGCAAGGTCTAGATCCCTTCACGGTTCCTCTCCCTGTAGTGCTTGATTTTCTAACCTCTCTCTTTCATGAAGGTGCCAGCAGTTCCACAGTCAAAGTCCAATTAGCGGCAATTTCTCACTACCACATTGGGCAAGAGTCTAATCCTCTTATGTCAGCCAAATTGTGCAAAGCTTTTCTTAAAGGTACTTTCCTTCTCAGGCCCCCTATAAAGCAAGCAGTTCCTCCTTGGGACCTTTCTTTGGTCCTACAGGCCTTGACCGCTCCCCCTTTCGAGCCCGCGGCTACAGTGGATCTCAAATTCTTGTCTTACAAGACAGCCTTTTTGGTAGCCATTACATCAGCCAAGAGAGTTTCTGAACTTCAAGCTTTATCAGCTAAACCTCCTTACTTGGTTTTTTATCCGGACCGTGTCTCCCTCAGGACCAACCCGTCCTTCCTTCCTAAAATCGCTTCTGAAGCAAACATCAATCAATCCATTAACCTCCTGTTTTCTTCCCTAAGTATGAAAACAAAGGTGAATATAGGCTACACTCACTAGATGTTCACAGGCAACTAAGATTTTATCTCAACAGGACAGCTGGTCATAGGCAATCCGACCAGCTGTTTATTTCCTTTGCAAAATTCAACTTGGGCAAGCCAATTTCTAAAGTTTCTCTGTCCCGCTGGATTTCACAGTGCATTTTATTGGCTTATCAAGCGTCAGGAAGGCCCGCACCGGAGGGTGTTCATGCCCATTCAACCCGGTCAGTATCTACCTCGGCAGCCTTCAAGGCTAGGATTCCTCTAGATGATATTTGTGCAGCAGCCACGTGGGCTTCATCTCATACATTTATTTCTCACTATAAGTTGGATCTTGCATCTAGGGGTAGAGCATCCTTTGGCTCCGGTGCTCCGGAATATCCTTCCATGATGGCCGCCCAAGATTCAGGTAGCTGGGGACTCTGTCCCACAGGTTGCAGACAAATGAATATCCTACTTCAGATTTAGAAGTTATGTACTCACCATAACGTTCCATCTGAGTAGGTGTATTCATTTGTCTGCAACCATCCCGCCCTCCTATCCCCCTGGCCTTTCAGTTTCCTGCATATTACTTGTTACCCTTTTGAGGGTATTGTTGCTTTGGCAAACTCGATCTGAGGTCATGAGGGTAGAGCAGGGCATTATGGGTGAGGGGAGGAGCTGAGAGCTTGGATCCATAGCTGGAAACTATGCCGGTTCGGATCCGATATCGGATCCATAACCCACAGGTTGCAGACAAATGAATACACCTACTCAGATGGAACGTTATGGTGAGTACATAACTTCTAATTAATATCTATTTACCTGCATTAGAATGAGGTCAAATGTTAATTCAGTTGAGTTTGCTGTTGTATAAGCTTTAAGATAAAAACTTTTAAAGCCTTGTACATAGCACGGTTTAGGAATTATTGATGCAAATATGAACATGCAATATTTGACACCTAGAGGTGTCAGTAGGAATTAACTGCAGATGCACCTGGAGGCATCACTCAGATGTAATGAGATATAGGAGTTTGTCTATGATTTGAACGTGGATCAGTTCCTGGTATCGTCAGTTATACTTGTTACTACTATAGATTGAGACTCCTCCACCTTTTGTCCTTATATGTACAGCTGGAGCAGGTAATGTGCAAGAAAGACTTTGTGCATTCATATGTGTGTGTGTGTGTGTGTGTGTGTGTGTGTGTGTGTGTGTGTGTGTGTGTGTGTGTGTGTGTGTGTGTGTGTGTGTGTGTGTGTGTGTGTGTGTGTGTGTGTGTGTGTGTGTGTGTGTGTGTGTGTGTGTATATGCATGCATGTGTATGCATTTTGTTAAGAGCATTGCTACAGTGCAAAATTCAAATTTGGGTTTAATATTTCCTTTCCTATGCAGAAAATTACTCAACATTGAATTTGGTCAGATTAGTTGCTGGTGCTGCCGTAATCCTTGTGATGGTTTTGATATTAACAGCTGAATTAAGAAGATGAGCTACCCAAGCTGCTTGCCACGAAGAGAGCTTTATCAGTAGTAACTGCCTTACAGTTGCTCACTTTCTATTGTTGTGTGCCTGCTTTGCTCTATGTTTGGTTTAAGCGGAAAGAACAGCTTCCTCCTTCAGAATGTAATAATTTTATACACAAACCTTGTTGACAGTGTTAACATTTCTTCCTTCCTTCATTGTGGTACTGACCACAGAGTGTTGTAAGAACAACAAAAAAGTAAAATTAGTATTAGTGGTCTATCTGTTCAATGTATCCAAAAAAATTAATTTTATGTTGTGACATATTAGTAGAATTTACAAGTATTGTTAATCATATGTGCTTGTAGCCTCTTATGATGCATTAATCATTGTTTTACATTGTGTATTTCTCTCCATCTGGATAGAATGTTTAAATACAGGTATATTTTTCTTTTTGTTTGGGATGCACTATGTATATAGTGGGGACATGGTGTTTACACTTAGTTATTTTTAGTTAATTTGTTGAGTATAATACAGATTTTACAATGGCGAGTATCAGATTTTTTTTTGTAAATCCTGCATGAATGTTGTTATTGTCAATGGTTTCATAAAGCTGTAAAACCCTTGGCACTTCACACAGTTTGTAAACTATTAGGGTACATGAAAGTAGTTTATAAACCATACACTAAAAATAATTATGATCAGATCTCTCCGATTATAACCTTGTTTATATATTCTTGACATGGACGTCAAAATTTACTTCTCACACTTCACTCTTGAAGTGAATTTCTTGATGTCCATGTCAGAACACATAACAAAAACTGGTTATGATTGGAGATCCAGTCATAATGTTCGATATTATTGACCCAGTTCTGAACAACATTCATTTGTGCTGTTGGCTATCAATATCATTAATAAATACAATCCTGGGTATTGATTAGAGCATCTATGGTATTATGTTATGTTGGGATGAAACCGCTAGGCTTGAAATGACCTCTGTGCTAATATCCTGGTAACCTCCTATGATCTTATGATCCTATGCATTTCTGACTTATGACATTTTGAACGCATTTATGGACAATAATTAAAGTTATATTTACCAATTAATACTTTATGTTTTAGATTTATCCTAATGTTCTTCAAGAGATATAACCTTACATAAAAGGCTTGCCGTTATGAAATTTGAGGGAAGTAAACATCTATCCTTTTAATAGGAACAGACATATTTCTTTGTTCAGAGCATGGTGTCTACTAACTCTTATTATTTCAGTTATTGATGATGATAACTATTTCTAATATGTTTATTTTCTGTGAAATGCTTACCTAACTGCTACATTGTGTAATGGCAAACTGCTGTTGCATCTATTGTCATATAATTGACTAATAAAATTAGCTGTTAAGGGTCACATGACTTGTATGGTATTAGAATTCTCTTTTGTTAAAATAGTCAATGCCAGCATGAAGAAAAGTGTATATTTCATTGGAGATAATCAGTCATAACAACAGCCATTTTAATTGTGAAAATCCATTAAGGAGATTCCCTTTGACATTATCCATACACATTTGAGAGACTTCATATCAACTTTTGCAATAGTCACTGAAAGAAGGGCATGTATTTTCATAAAACATGCAGACAGGCTGGTAGTTCTCGGAAATTACAGGACATTTTTATTTATGTGGTTTGTGTTCTTGTTGTTATTCACCTGCTTTTATTCGCAAACAGGGCACAAGAAGCATATACTGAATTTCTGCCATATTTTAGAACATTGGGGCATACAGCCACTGGGGATGCACAAGCCAGTGCATTTCTTTGTGCCGGTCCCAAGCCCGGATAAATTGGGAGGGTTGCATCAGGAAGGGCATCCGGCGTAAAACCTCTGCCAAGTTTAATGATGCGGAGAAAATTTCATAATTACATACTGGATCGGTTGAGGCTCGGGTTAACAACGACCGCCACCAGTACTGTTAGCCAACAGGGTGCTGGCGGAAATTGGGCTACTGTTGGCCAAAGAAGAAGAGGAGGTGGAAGGCATGCCTGAAGGCAGGAAGAGAGGAGGAAGGTGAGGAGTGTGGTACTGAGGGTAGGAACTTTGAATGTTGGCAGTATGACTGGTATAGGGAGAGAGCTAGCTGATATGATGGAGACAAGGAAGGTTGATATATTGTGCGTGCAAGAGACCAGATGGAAGGGAAGTAAGGCTAAGTGTATAGAAGGTGGGTTCAAATTGTTCTATCATGGTGTGGATGGCAGAAGAAATGGGGTAGGGGTTATCCTAACGGAATAGTATGCCAAGAGTGTTTTGGAGGTGAAATAGTGTCTGATAGAGTGATGTTTATGAAGCTTGAAATTGATGGTGTAATGATGAATGTTGTTAGTGCATATGCTCCACAAGTTGGGTGTGCGATGGATGAGAAAGAAAAATTTTGGAGTGAGTTGGATGAAGGTGTGGTGAGTGTACCCAAGGGTAAGAGACTAGTGATTGGAGCGGACTTCAATGGGCATGTTGGTGAAGTGAATAGAGGGGATGAGGAAGTGATGGGTAGGTATGGTGTTAAGGAGAGGAATGCAGAAGGTCAGATGATTGTGGATTTTGTGAAAAGGATGAACATGGCTGTGGTGAATACATATTTTTAAGAAGAGGGAGGAGCATAGGGTGACGTACAAGAGTGGAGAAAGATTCACACAGGTGAATTATATCCTATGTAGGAGGGCCAGTCTGAAGGAGATTGGAGACTGTAAAGTGGTGACTGGGGAAAGTGTAGTTAAGCAGCATAGAATGGTGGTCTGCAGGATGATGTTGGTGATCAAGAAGCGGAGGAGGAGTGTGAAAGCAGTGCCAAGGATTAAATGGTGGAAGTTAAAAAAGGGTGATTGTGAGGTGCAGTTCAGGGAAGAGTTAAGACAGGCAGTGGGAGGCAATGAAGAGTTACCGAATAGCTGGGTAATTACAGCATAGCTAGTAAGGGAGACTGCTAGGAAGGTGCTTGGTGTGACATCTGGACAGAGGAAGGAGGGCAAGGAGACATGATGGTGGAATGAGGAAGTACAGGAGAGTATACAGAGGAAGAGGCTGGTGAAGAAGAAGTGGGATTGTCAAAGAGATGAAGAAAGGAGACATGAGTATAAGGAGATGAGGCGCATGGCAAAGAGAGAGGTGGCGAAGGCTAAGGACAAGGCATATGGAGAGTTGTATGAGAGATTGGACACTAAAGAGGGAGAAAAGGACCTGTACCGATTGGCTAGACAGAGGGACAGAGCTGGAAAAGATGTGCAGCAGGTAAGGCTGACAAAGGACAGTGAGGGAAATGTACTCACAAGTGAGGAGAGTGTGTTGAGTAGATGGAAAGAGTACTTTGAAGGGCTGATGAATGAAGAGAATGAGAGAGAGAGAGAAGGTTGGATGATGTGGGGATAGTGAATCAGGAAGTGAAGCAGATTAGCAAGGAGAAAGTAAGGACAGCTATGAAGAGGATGAAGAATGGAAAGGCTGTTGGCCCAGATGACATACCAGTGGAAGCATGGAGGTGCTTAGGAGAAATGGCAGTGGAATTTTTAACCAGATTGTTTAATGAAATTTTGGAAAGTCAGAGGATGCCTGAGTAGTGGAGAAAAAGTGTTTTGGTACCTATCTTTAAGAATAAGGGTGATGTGCAGAGCTGCAGTAACTACAGAGGGATAAAATTGATCAGTCACAGCTTGAAGTTATGAGAAAGAGTAGTGGAAGCTAGGTTAAGAAGGGAGGTGATGATTAGTGATCAGCAATATGGTTTCATGCCAGGAAAGAGCACTGCAGATGCAATATTTGCTCTGAGAGTGTTGTTGGAGAAATACAGAGAAGGTCAGAAGGAGTTGCATTGTGTCTTTGTGGACTTAGAGAAAGCATATGACAGGGTGTGTAGACAGGAGTTGTGGTATTGTATGAGGAAGTCGGGAGTGGCAGAGAAGTATGTAAGAGTGGTACAGGATATGTACTAGGGTAGTGTGACATTGGTGAGGACTGCGGTGGGAGTGACAGATACGTTTAAGGTGGAGGTGGGATTACATCAAGGATCAGCTCTGAGCCCTTTCTTATTTGCAGTGGTCATGGACAGGTTGACAGATGAGATTAGACAGCAGGCCCTGTGGACTATGATGTTTGCAGATGACATTGTGATATGTAGCGAGAGTAGGGACCAGGTTGAGGAGACCCTGGAGAGGTGGAGATATGCTTTAGAGAGGAGAGGAATGAATGTCAGCGGGGCTAAAGCAGAATATATGTGTGTAAATGAGAGAGAGGGTAGAGGAATGGTGAGGATGCAGGGAGTAGAGTTGGTGAAGGTGGATGAGTTTAAGTACTTGGGATTAAAAGTTCAGAGTAATGGTGAGTGTGAAAAAGAGGTGAAGAAGAGAGTGCAGGCAGGGTGGAATGGGTGCAGAAGAGTGTCAGGAGTGATTTGTGACAGACGGGTACCAATAAGAGTGAAAGGGACGGTCTACAAGAGGGTAGTGAGACCAGCTATGTTATATGGGTTGGAGACGGTAGCATTGATGAAAAGGCAGGAGTCAGAGCTGGATGTGGCAGAGTTAAAGATGTTAAGATTTGCACTGGGTGTGACTAGGATGGACAGGATTAGGAATCAGTATATTAGAGGGTCAGCTGAGGTTGGACAGTTTGGAGACAAAGCAAGAGAGGTGAGATTGCGTTGGTTTGGACATGTGCTGAGGAGGGATGCTGGGTATATTGGGAAAAGGATGCTAAGGATGGAGCTGCCAGGTAAGAGGAAAAGAGGAAGGCCTAAGATAAGGTTTATGGATGTGGTGAGAGAGGACATGCAGGCGGTTGGTGTGAAAGAGCATGATGCAGAGGACAGGAAGAAATGGAAACAGATGATCCGCTGTGGCGACCCCTAATGGGAAAAGCCGAAAAAAGATGATGATGGGGCATACATGCTGGTTGGTGAAAGACCTTTTTGTGGAGTTTCTCATTTTTGTGTTTTGGCGCTTGGTTCATGTGGGACAGGATTTGATTAACTCAGCCCTCATTAGCCTACTGTGTGACTCTGAGCACGTCACTTAACCAGACAGTACTCAAGGACAAATGGAATTTTGGTATAGGCTCCTCAATGTTCCCCTGGACTGCAACCCTGGTAACAACTTATGCATCATATGGCTTCTCCTCTTTCTCTCACAACAGTCAGGGAAGACTTACTCGCGTTTGCAAAAGGTTTATTTTAAGTTTTTAACATTTTAAATTATGTTTCTTCACTGAATTCTGAAAGACAAGAATTACCTCTCTTTCTGGCATTGATTCCCAGTCAGTGCCAGTAAGAGCTGTTAAGGGAATGTGTTTCTTCAATGAATTCCCCGCAAGCTGAGTATTCTTATTTCTTCAGATTCTCCTCTGGAAAAGTTGTCTTTCTCTGAAACTATAACTAAGTGAAATAATTATTTCTGTGGCTACAATACCAACTGTGAGGTAAGGATAGCCTCAAAGGCTAAGGATAATCACAAGGCTTTCTTCAGCTATGTCCAGAACCTCTCAGGTAACATGCAGCAATGTGCCGAACTGGTGGTGAATGGTACCACCTTCACTGATCAGGGTGACAAAGCAAACATACTGGCTAATAGATTCAGCTCAGAATTCACCCACACTAACCCCCCCCCCCCAGCTCTACCAGGTTAAATCCCCTCCTATATATTCTCCCCAACTATCAGCAGGGAACAACTGCTGGCAGCAATAGCTAAAGTCTAAAACACTCCCTTCATGGATCCCAACAATATTCCCAGTTGTCTTAGGAACAGTCTAAAACATGACCTATTAAGACCACTCACAGCACTCTACAACTACAGCCTTGAAACAGGCTATATTCCAAGTGAATAGAGGCCTGCAACAGTCATTCCCCTCCATAAGCATGGAACATTAGCTGACCCAAAGAACTACAGACCCATCAGTTTACCAAGCCTGTTATGCAAAGACATGGAATGAATCATCATGGAAATGATAATGGCATTGGCCACTTACAGACACTGGACCCATCCCAATTTGGCTTTTTTAATGGAAGGTCATGCCTACTGAACCTGGTGGACTTCTTTGTGAGGTTCACCAAGGCAATGGATGTGGGTAAAACAGTGCATACTGCTACTCTTGCCATGGCTAAGGCATTCAACACAATACCTCACTCAATCATTGTTTGCAAGCTCTCTGAACTAGGCATAAATCCATGCATAACTCACAGAATTGCCAGAAGTCAGGACCGGTGGGACAACCTCTACCAAGAGACTGGTCACCAGTGCTGCACCCCAGGGCTCCATTTTGGGCCTGCTCCTGTTTGGCATCTACTTCTCATAAATCAAGGCTAATGTTCAAGGCATTTGGCTTACAAAGTCTGCATATGACTGTAAGTTGGGAGTAATTTTAGATCCCCTCCAAGACACCAACATCTTGCAAGTGGGTTTAACACAAGTGACTAATGCCAAAAATATGACCTAAAACATAATACCCAAAAAGGAATTATAATGCCCTTTGAGAAACTATCTACCCACGTTAATTACTCCATTTATAAAATGCCCTCAAGAGTCGACCTAGTAGTAAGGGATCTGAGCACATATGTAGACAGCTATCTGTCCTTTGACCAACATGTAACTAAGATAATATGAAACTCATTCTGTGTCACCCAACTTATAAGTAAGTAATAGAACCACAATACTTAGCCTTTATTAGACCTATAATTGAATACAGTATCACGTTCGGCATGTATCTAACTATACACTTGGAAAATCAAACATAAATACACCTCAAGGCTGGTTAAACAGGACAATGCAGTTGAGGTTCTCCAAGTTCAAATCACCATAGTCAAAATCCAGTACCACTTCCATGCAAGATATAAGTCTCCCTGTATGACTCAGGAAACCCATACCATTTATTTAACCTTATTGGAAACACTCACCATCCAGCCCGATGCCATAATCATGGCCAGCTGTAATTACCCCACTATTAACTGGGAATCATATCCAACACCATACATATGGGCTCCGAGATTCCTGGATTTTGTAAACTCAAACTCCCTGGACCCATCTTTGCAGGACAAAACAACATACCACCACAGACAGTAGACAGGACTTCAATTTGCTTGCTAAAAAAAAAAGCTTATTCTTGTAGCATATTAGTTGCTTTCTGTGTTTTATAGCATTTTATGTGTTTCAGATACAGATAAACTGTTTATCACAACTATCACAGACTGTGTCCTTTATAAAAATGGGACAGGTGGTAACCCTACCTGGACCAGATTTCAGTCCACCAACCAGGGTCCAGCCATACTGGATCTGGTACTCACTAAGATACGATAGTGTCGCACATCACCTAGTGTAATCTCATCTCTGGTTATGTCAGACTACAAAATGGTCTCCTTTGCAATAAAAATAAAACATGGAACCCCAACTAACCCTGGAGTATTTGAGAACTACTCTAATGCTAACCTTCTGCTATTAAGTGATAACCTGGTTAAATTTCAAGCCCCCATAAACCCTGAAAACTCTGCTGCCTATATGGAACTGTTCACAGAAACTTTATACAAACATGTTAATAGTTGCATAAAGGCAGCTGTACCCACCAAGAAACATTACAGAGCTAACTCCAAAAACAAGCCACAGTGATGGAATCACAACATCAATAGGCTATAAAACAGAAGGAAGAAAATCATAGTAAAAATTACGAGGTGTAACACTCAGCAAGATAAAAAGCAGTCTTGCCAAACTAAAGAAACTATTCAGAGTTCAAATAAAGTCTATGGACTCCTAGGCCATGGACAACCACAAGGCATTATTTAGCTATGTCTGCAACCTCAAAGGCAATATACAGTTGTATGCAGTGCTCATTGTTAATGGAGACTTATACTGAGCCAGAATATATAGAAAACCTACTGGCTGACAAATTCTGCTCAAACTTTACCCATCTCTCCCCACTTCAACATTATCTCAGTAAATATCATCAGTTATAATTCCCCCTGATATCACTAGGGAACAGGCCGATAATGCTCTCTCTAAGGCCAAGAATACTACATCAATGGGCCCAGACAATATCCCAGGATGACTTCTAAATAAAATGAAATACGATCTATCAGGCCCTCTGCCCTGTGGTTTTGCTATTTAACAGTAGTCTCCAAACAGGCTTTGTGCCTCATGACTGGAGAATAGCAACAGTCATCCCTCTGCACAAAGCTGGGCCATCTACAGACTCTGGAAACTACAGACCCATGAGTCTCACTAGCCTCATATCCAAAGCCATGGAAATAATTATCATGGAAATGATCAGTAATGACATAGGAAATTTTCAGACACCAACCAAACCCACTTTGGTTTCATTAAGGGCAAGTCATGCCTGCTCAACCTGGTAGACTTCTTTGAGAAGGTCACCAAAGCAATCGATGAGGGCAAAATGGTTCACACTGCCTACATTGACCTGCCAAGGCATTTGACACAATACCACACTCTGGCATTGTTGACAAACTCAACAGGTTAGGTACAAATCTTTATGTCAACCGGTGGACAGCCAGCTGACTCCCATACAGAACCCAAGAAGTTAGAACTGGGGTGTCCACCACTATAAATAGGCCAGTCACAAGCAGAGTCCCTCAGGAATTGGTCCTGGGACCACTGAGTTTTGTCATTTACTTCTCTGAAGTCAAGACCGATGTCAGTGGCCTCTGGCTGACTAAATTTGCAAATGATTGCAAATTAGGAGTTGTCATTGAATTTCCCACTGGCACAAATGTTCTCCTTGACTGGCTGACACAAAGAAACAATGGGTGTCAAATCCAGGACTAAAACTAAATGTTAAGGAATGCATAATAGTGTCCTTCAGAAGTCATTTACCCCAGGTAAATATCATATTGATAACACACCCCAAAGAGATATCCCAGTAGTCAGGGACTTGGGAGCACACATAAACAGTAGTCTAGCCTTTGACCATCACATGTCTTCAGCAGTGAGGAACTCATTCTATGTTGTGCAACTTATTAACAAAGGTATGACATCTAACTCCAAGAAAGTCATTACTTCACTGTTTTCAGCATTCATCAGACCTATCAGTGAGTATGATGCCCCTTTGGTATGTACCTAACCAGGCATATCCAACAGTTGGAATGTCTACAGAGTTTCCTCATTAAAATAATACAAGGCTTAAGTAACATGTCCTATGCAGACAGCCTCAAGGCCTTATCCCTGTATTCTGTCTCCTACAGGCTATGGAAGGGAGATCTATACATGACATACAAGGCATTGTCAGACTCCACTCTGATGGACCTCCTGCATATCCACAAAACAAACAGCACCAGAAATACCTATTCTAAAGACTTAAACCTTACTGGTGATATAAACAGGACCTGCTAGAGAGACAGGTATGTATACCAGAGACTGCCCCGTCTCTGAAGCAGGCTCCCCATCCATGTGAAGCAGAGTTCCTCCTTGACCCAATTCAACTGTTACTCGGACAATTAAATGAGGAACACAAAATTAATTCCAGGTTTGGCACCTATGTTTGAAATAGATGCAGGCAGCCTGTATATGGTTCATCTCCTAGGCCCCTGCCTGTAAATGTTTCATCTCCCAAGACCCTGCTTACACTTACCAAAAGCAACAGAATTTGTCAGAGATTTGGGATGCACGGCTAGGTTTAAAAAAGCCCTTGTGGTCATTACAGTAGTAAACACTTAATGCCCACAAATGTTTCTCACCAGGACAAGTCAGGGTATGATTATCCTGTCACACACTGATTACCTAAAGGCTGTGTCTCTGTATTCACCCTCTACAGGCTGCTGAGAGGGTCTCTGCCTGGTTTATGGGCTTCCTCGGATCCAGCCCTAATGTATCTGTTGCATATGTGCAAAACAAAAAGCACCAGAAACACCAGTTCCTTGGAATCAGAATTTTGCTTGTGATGTAAACATAATGTGCTGCTGAGAAGGTATCTATCCCAAAGGATTCCTATACTATGGAAATGGCTTCACATCCATGTAGAGCAAAGTTAATTCCTGACCCTATTTAAATGAAACCTTGAAAGTTGGATGGGAAATGAAAGTTACCCCTAGTGGAGTGATGCACAGAGGCTGTCAAGAAGAAAAGTATTATCCCAACTCAGACCCCCCTTCACAAATTCTTAGTTACCTCAATACTAACATCGC
Organism: Protopterus annectens; assembly: GCF_019279795.1. Classification (NCBI taxonomy): domain Eukaryota; kingdom Metazoa; phylum Chordata; order Ceratodontiformes; family Protopteridae; genus Protopterus; species Protopterus annectens. The sequence goes on along the minus strand of NC_056726.1, from coordinate 999,373,176 downwards.
TCATTTAGTGCCCCTGATACTCACGTCCCAAATGGTTTGGGGTGCTCAGATAGGCTTGTAAGGGCCCTATTAGTCATTAACCTAGTAACAGTCTATGAGCCTGTTCCTCCCTATGCAGCAAGGCAGGCATCCCTGTTTCATCTAGTATTGAAGCAAATATTGTATGTGGTTGTAACAGAACCAGTGCCTTCAGATCAGACAGGAAATGGATTTTACTAAAGCATCTTTCTGGTGCAAAAGGAAAAAGGAACTTACACGCCATTCCTAGATCTGTCCTATCCAAAGTCTATGTCAAGGTTCCAAAGTTCAGGATGTTATCTCCCCAGATTCCCTTACCTCTGATTCCTCCTATCAGTTTTATGATATCATTAGACTTAAAAAATGCTTAGCATCACATTCCAATTTGATCAGAATTCAGACTTTTTAAAAATATTTTCTATAGTTTGCTTACATTATTAGACCTCTGCCTTACCCTTTGGTACCAAGGGAATTCACTAAGTATCTGGCTCCAGTAATTGCTAGCTGGAAACCTCAAGGCATTCACATCTCCATATTACGATAATTGTCTTATATTTAGAGAGTCTTTTTCTAAATATCAAGATTCTCTGATTTGTGTTAAGGAACTCCTTCTCAATTTGGGGTTCAAGGTGAACTTACAGAAATTATCATAAATTCATAGAAATAGAACAGAATATTTTTTATGGATATCTTCTGGATACATCCATAGGAAATGCCTTTTTCCTTTGAACAAAGTAGAACCATGTGAAGGAATGTTCCAGAATCTGACTCTCGTCTTGGGAGTCTGGTTTCATGGCCTCTTTGAGTATTATGATTCCCTTGGTCAGAACTCCCATAAAGAAACTTCATTTGTACTTTTGGTCATTATGGTTCCCAACATCAGCATCCTCTGTCCCTTCAGATTTCAGTGCAACAAACTATGCTTGGGCGCAGTTTTAAATAGGATGAAATTGCAACATCTATGGAAAAAGCAGGAAAGGCCTAAAATCATCTCTGGTCTTCAGGACCTCTACAGCTAACCACAGACAACATCATAATGATATGATACATAAGCTAACACGGCTATACCAGTTCTTACCCCCTTTGCAGACTTGCCATGATAACCTAGGAGTTAGCATATCAGCTCATTTTAATTCCTCAGATCTTATAGGTTCATACGTTCATAGGTTCATACTAGGCTATCTGCCCTAGGGCATTTATAAGCCTAGCCAGAGTGTGTTTGGCTTTTGCCACCCATTTTAAATTAATTTGGCCATGCCCTTTTTCGAGGTTAGTATACTGTGACTCTGTCTAACAGTGACACAGAAGTGATACCCGGCATAAACCTACGATCTCCCATCCACTCATCAAGATTCCTCTTGAAGAGAGTCAATGAGGGACTCTGCCTAACCTGGACTGGGATTTTATTCCAGAGTGAAGGGAGCCTCAGGGTTATGAATCTGTCCCTCCAGCATGTCCTATTTATTTCATTGCTGAGGTTCAAGTCTCTTGAGCGTGTAGCTCGATGGGATTTGGATTTTCTGAGGTGCAGCATGTCCATTAATTCCGGGTTGGACATGGCTTTATACGTCAGGCACAGATCGCCTCTGAGCAGGCGGTATGCCACTGAGTAGAGCTGGAGTTTCTTTAACTGGGCAGCATATGGCATCTGTTTGAGCCCTTTGATCCTCTTGGTGAGGTACGTTTGGGGTCTTTCCAGTTGCTGCAGGTGTCTGGTAAGGTACATCCCAAAAGGGGCATTGTACTCAATTATGGGCCTGATGAGGGATGAGTAAAGAGGCACGATGACCTCTCCTGATCTAGATGTGAATCCCTTCATGATTAGGTGGGCTATATAAAATGTTTTTCTAACCACTTTGGCAACGTGGTTGTCAAAAGAGAGATTGCTGTCAACTTGGGTCCCCAGGTCCCTAATTACTTCTTCTGTACATAATGGATTACCACCTATGCGGTAATTTGTGGGCACTTTCTTTTTGCCAAAGAAAATGACTATACACTTTTTGGCGTTTAGCTTGACGCCATGGCTCTGGCACCAGTTGTCTGTTTCTATGAGGCCCTTTTGGAGGATGCTTGTGTCGGCTGGAGAGTCGATTATGGCGCCCAGTTTGCAGTCATCTGCGAACTTGGTCAGCCACAGTCCTTCTGTGTTGGCCTGTATCTCCAAGAAATATATACCGAACAAGAGAGGTCCCAGGACTGAGCCTTGTGGGACGCCACTTGTAACTGGTTTGGAGTCTGACATGGCTCCAGCAATTCTAACCATGTGGGTTCTGTCCTTGAGCCAGTTTGCAACCCATCTAGTGACATAGGGGTTTATATTTAATCTGGTGAGCTTATCTATAATGCCCGAGTGGGGTATTGTATCGAAGGCTTTTGCAAGGTCCAGGTAGGCTGTGTGGACCACCTTCCCCTCGTCAATGGCCTTGGTGACTGTTTTAAAGAAATTGACCAGGTTTAAGAGGCAGGATCTGCCCTTAACAAAGCCGAACTGGGTAGGATCCTGTGTCTGTAGGTCCCCAATATCTTTATTTATGAGGTCCATGATGATCCTTTCCATAGCTTTGCAGACCAGGTTAGTCAGGCTTATGCGGCGATAGTTTCCAGGATCCGTTGAGGCACCACCTTTGTGGAGAGGGACCACTGTTGCTGTATGCCACTCTTTGGGTACATATCCTGTAGTAAGGCTGAGATTGAACAGTGGTTTTATGTTTGGGTTTAGCTCTTCTTGGAGTTCATGTAGGGCGGAGCCCGGGACACCGTCAGGTCCCATTGATGCTGTGTTTTTTGCTTTGGAGAGGGCGGCTCTTACCTGAGCATCTGAGATGTCAGGGGGGCAGCACTCTGCTGGGATAGATATTTGCCCTTTTGGTGGGGAGGGGGGGGAGTTTGCCCTGAACCTGTCAGCTAGGATGTTGGCAATGTCTGTGGGTTTGGTGTATTTTTTGTCATATTTGACTAATTCTGAGTATATCTGGGAATTCCCATCCAGATTACTAACATAACTAAAGAAAGCCTTGTGATTATCCTTAGTGTCCTGTGCAAATTTTTCTCTCGAAGCTGGCCTTAGACGATTTTATGAGTGCCCAGTTTTTTTGCTAATACTGATCAGGGGATTTTGCTCTATCATGTAGTAGCTTCCTCCTTTTATTGTATAGTTTGTTTATGGCTGGGGTCCACCAGACAGGACGTCTGCCTTTGGAGGATTGGGTCTTGGTTTTATTTGGGATTGCATGATCCATGCATTCCTGAAGGTGTTCATAGAATGCGTTCATAAAGGATTCTGCAGTCTGGGCCATATTTTCCACAGGCCCGGGGGCTTTGAAGGATTCCACCTCGGTTTTGAGGAGTGTGAAATTTGCTTTAGAGAAGTTTTTCACTGTGGTTTTCTGGGCAGGGGGTGGGGTCGGGATGTGATTATCCAGTGAGATTAGTTTATGGTCTGATCTTACCAGTGAGGGATACACTTCTGGTCTGGAGCATAGAGTCCCCATGTTGGTGATGATCAGGTCCAGTATGTTTTCCCCTCTTGTGGGAGTGGTAACAAGTTGTTCCATAGCATTTGAGTTTATAAATTCTAGGAACCTTTGGGCTAGGGTGTTGGAGCTAGAGTAATGCTCCCAGTCTATGTTTGGGTAGTTGAAGTCGCCCAATATAATGGTGTTTGGAGAGCCCTTAATATTTTCCAGTGTTCTCAGGAAGGCCGAGTGGGGTTCCTGGGTTTGGGAGGGTGGTCTGTAGCAGGCTATAAACTGGAAGGCAGTTTTACCCACTGTTAGTTGCACATGGATAGTCTCTGATGCTTCATGCTGTGCCACCAACCTGGATGTGTGGGTATCTTTGACGAATATTGATACTCCCCCTCCTTTTGTGGTTCGGTCCAAGTTTTGTGGCCGAAAAGCATCGTATGAGGTATAACCTGGTAGTGCTGGGGTGCTCTCGGGAGCCTTGAACCAGGTTTCTGTTACTGCACAGATATCGATGTTCTCCATGCTAAGGAGAGTTTCGAGTGCGTGCATCTTGAGGTTTAGACTTCTGGCATTCAATAGCATTACTGTTAGTTTCTTATCCCTTGCGATACCTATGGAGGTGGGTTTGTCTTTTGAGCCTTGCCTAAAAAAGGCACTATGGGGATAGCAAGAGCCTTTGCCAATATCCAAAAGCCCAGTGGTGACAGGTGCAAGCTGTCCCTAACGAAGCATCGTGGCTTGGTGAGCATGTCATCCCAGGCTGACAGGCATTGGATCCCCTTTGAATGACACCAATACTTAAGCCAATTGTTGAAATTGATCATCTTGTCTTCATATTGTGGCATCATTCTTGGTGAGGGTAAGATGCTACTCAAGGTCAGGGTCATACCGGCCTGGGCTACATGCTCAGAGAGCTCCTCTATGTCTCTTTTCATGTAGTCCAGGGAGGTACATCTCAGGTCCTTCACACCAACATGGACAATGACTGAGTCATATTTGTACTTGCCTTGGAGTGACCTGAGTGCTTGTGTTATGTGGCGGATCCTAGCGCCTGACAGGCAGCTCACCGTGACCTTCTCCTTGTTCAGCCTGGTGAGCGGGACGTCAGTGTGCCTGACGATAAAGTCACCTATTACAAGTGTATCAGGTGTGTTGTTTAGCCTTAAGGGCTGTGACTGTTCAGCACACTGGCTTTGTGAGCTATATGTTGAATGTGTTTTGTTTTGGGGTAGCGGTTGCTTGGGTGTCTGCTTTGGAGGTCTCTGCTGCTTAGGCAGATATTTATTTAGAGCCTCCGAGTATGTTTTTGTGTGTTTATGTGTTTGGTTTGCTGTCGTGGTAGGTCTATGTGAGACTGGAATTGTTGTGAGTGTGGTTTCCTTCTCCTCCTCACTGGTTACGTCAGTACTGAGTTGAGAGAGCTTAGCCTCCAGTTTGGCTATATGGTTGCATCTCTCACATGTGTTGGAATTTGTTGGGAGGAGGAGAGGGTTGTCTGTGTACATGAGGCAGTTGGTAACATTGCCTCAAGATTCCCAGATTCACATTCCATCAGAGCAAAATCTTATTACACACAAGCTGAACAGGACCAGGAAGGTCCCTCACAAATAGAAACTGCACCAGTTGGTCTTCCAGATATTGTTCCACTTGTGGGGAACACCTCAAACAGAACTGCTTGCTTCCTTCCAAAACAGATAGAGAAATTCTGCTTCAGGATTCCTTGCAAACAGACCTGGAAGACAGATGCCTTTTTATTCTGATGGACAGCAATGTTCCATTTTGCTTTTCATCATTTGCAATTATTTCCAGAGTTCTTCTGAAGACAGAGAAGGACTCCCCAAAGATAGTGGTGTTGACTCCCTTTTGTCTCAGGCAACAGTGGTTCTCCCTTCTTTTAAAAATGGCCAAGGGCAACTACTGTAGGATTCCACACAGTATAGATTTTCTTACACAAGTCAGTTTTTTTACACAATGCAACCTGAAAAATCTTCAGATGACTACCTGAATGATAAAATTCTAATAGCTTTAAGGCACCATTTTCATGAGGGCATACAAAAGGAGGAAAATAAAACTGGTACTAGAAATTCATACGTGAGTAAATGGAAAAGATTTTCTTGTTGACCCCAGACTAAGAATCAGAACCCTCTTAAAGTTCAGGTGCCTCTGGTTATAGAATATTTGTGTGATTGTCATCTGTTCTTTCATTCTCTTCTTAGAAGATTTATATCTTTCAGTCATCTCTGCTGGTCAACCCTTAGATCCTCCCCTTTCTGTCACACCTCAAGACAAACTGTTTTTGAAATATGTTTTTCATATTTGTCTGCCTTGAAGACTATTGACTCTTCTATGGTATCTTAACCATGTGCTTATAAAACTTAACTCTTATTATATTTGAGGCAGCTTAACAGGCTTACTTGAGGCTCTTAACTTGGGAAGCCATGTTACTTCTTGCTTTTATTTCTACAAGAAGAGTATCTGAGTTAAATGCTCATATGACAAGTCAAACCCATCTATTTTTTACAAGGATGGGGTATCTTGAGAACAAATCCTTCTTTTATGTCTGTATTGCTTGCAGAGTTGACCTTGAGTTAAGACATTAATCTCCCTGTATTCTTTCCAGAACTTAAAAACAAATCAGTAAAAACTAAATGAACACTCCAGCCAAGCTAGAACTTCCAGTGAGTGACCTTTCAAACCTCCGGAATCAAAGGCACATGGGATATATGCAAATTACCCTTATAATGGGGGGAGGTTGGCATAATGGTTAAAGTATTTACCTTACAGACATGACGTACAGGGTTTGATTCTCACATGGAGTAATTGACTAGGCTTTGATTCTCACATGGAGTAATTGGCTAGGCTTAAAATGATCCACAAGGGCAGTTAGCTTAGTACTAACCTATTCCATAAACATCAGGTGTTTCAGCTATATGTCAATTCTGAATGCCCATGAGTAATTTATTTTTAAATTGTTTTACTGGACAATTTCAGGCCAACAAAGCCAAACCCTACTAGCTGCAGATATGCATATTTCAGCCTTGTTATGACCTCATCAGCACAGCACAAGCAGAGTGTTTGACTAAACATAAGAAACACAGGGTTGTTATACCAGGCTGATATCCATTGCCATTAGGGTGTCTGCAAAATATCCCAACTAACAAACTAAAACAAAGAGTGAGGTCACACAGAAAAAACTATCAGTAAAAACTAAATGAAAACTCCAGCCAAGCTAGAACTTTTGTGAGTGACCTCTCACCAGTGGCAGCTGGTGACTTCAAATTAAAGGGGGGCTGCAGGAGACAACTAAATGGGTGGGGCCAATGGGAAGGGGTGTGGCAAATTAGAAAGAGGTGGAGCTATGCTCAAAACCACAACAACTAGAACTTTAATTAAATACACTGCCCTGTGTGCCAAACTGTCATTACGAGAGTCCAATCAAGACAAAATGAAGCATAGAAGAAAAAAATATTTCAATGCATTGGCTACATGACAATTTACTTAATACCTAGGTGGAAACACAAAGGTTGTGAGGCATGAAAAAATAAATTACTTTTTAAATACATTACTGGAATGCCAGTCAAAATCAAGTATAACAAAAACAAGCAGCACTCGACTCAAACCACTTCTCCTTGCACTGCAGTTCTAATTATAATTTATATTCAGCTTTATAAAATTATCAAGTAACATGTTGAAAGTAGCAATCTCTGTGATACCCACACTTGTAAAAATGTTTCTTATCCAAAAAAGACCTGCTGCCTGACAACAACTGTCTACTTGTTTCATGGGGAAGACATGATCAAAGTAAAAAAAAATGAACAGCAAACAAGAAACAAGCTCAAGACAAATTGCGTAAAGGATTCCTGCACAAGTTATGGACCACACATGCTAGATTGGCATTATGTTTAGTTTACTGGTAAAGCCTGCAAAGATGACTGCAAGTCCCCAACAAATGTAATGAGCTTCTGAAAATACTGTAATCCTATCCTTTATTACAAATACTGTCATATGCATTTCAATACCTAAGGCTTATCTAGTTATGTAAATTTCTCTGCATGGCAACAACAAAAAGGCTTTCAATGTTGCTAATTCTTTAACAGTATGCTTAGTAAAGCTTGCATGCATCTTAGAATCTCTGACAGGCTTACCTGATGGTGATTAAGGCATTGCTACTTAAACACAGAGCAACAGGGCACTGTGACAGCATGCATTTTCTGAATAATAAGAAGCATAAATCAACAGTATAAAAATATGACAGAAAACCAGAATATTATGCAAAATCAAGGAAAAATGAAAAGGCATGGTCGTACTTGTGGTCTACCTTGGATGGGGGAATACTCTGCACACTTACACTGCATAACTGCTCCTTGCCTTTCTTGGACACATCCAAAGCCACTACAATGGGGAGTGGGGTGCAACAGGTATGTCACAATTTGAAATGTCTCTGGCTGGCGGTGATAGCTCTGACACTCATACCTCTCAACCTCAGAGCAAGAAATCTGGACAAAGCCATACATAGAAGTGGGGCACAGGCCCAAAAATAAGGAAAATTTTTAAATATTGCTCTTATAAACATAGATAATAGAACAGTAGTAGGTCTTGCATTAGTATAAATTTTCTGAAGGGTATGAAATCTGAAACTCATATGTCTGCCATTATTTTCTAACTTCAGTCTTTAATGATTTCCCACTAATTTGCCAGAAAACCACAATTTTATGAAAAACAGACCAAAAATGTGATGCAAAAATATAAAATTGCCACACAATACAGCTAGAAACCTCTCAAAGAAGGGACACCTTTTTAATATCAGTATTGTTAATTTGAGCAGCTGACAAAATAAGAGTATCTACATGCATTTCTGAAATAAAAGTAATCTATTACTCTGATCATTACAGTTGTTTATAATTGTAAACCCTCCACATTTTCTTCCAAAATTGCCATTTTGAGAGGGATTATTAGGAGGGGAGCAACATTTTGAGCCAAAATTGGGGTCAGTTGAGAGGTTTGGATATTCCTAATTCTATAAAGTGATTTATTTGCACTTACCTCTCAACCTCTTAATGCAGGAAATCTGGACGAGGCCAAATATATTGACGAACATACAAACAGTACAAATTGCTCTTGTATAAACTTAAGACAGTATCCAGAATAACAGGTTTTGCTTTAGCATGCATTTTTCCGAAGGTTATAATGTCCGAATCTCAATGTCTGTCATTATTTAGTGACTTCATTCCTAAATGATTTGCCAGAAAACCACACATTTTATGAGGAACAAACCAAAAATAAGAAGCAAAAATCTATTCATTCTGCAAAAATCTGGACAGTTGAGAGGTATAGTTCAGCCGGGGCTGTCTGAGTTTGCTGCCCTTCCCCCCTCACAAAATCATGGTCGAATGGAGCCTCCCCCCTGCAGCCATTCTAATGTTCCATTCCTTGGTTATTTCACCCATTTACCATAAACACTGTAATGTGCATACTGCTTTACTTCTGCGATGATTTGGATTTCATTTGAAAGTTTTATTTTGCATTTTACAGCACAAAACCAAATAGATATCTGCTAAACAAAGCAATGCAGTCTCACAATGAAAATAGACAGCATTAAAACCTCTCTGCCCTTGAAACTTACATTCATTGAAACAGCATTGAAACCCACATTCAAAAAAGAATACATTTTGCCAATGGCAGATAAAGATTAACTTTGGGATGATTTCAAATTGTAGGTCCCTTGCACACAAAATATACACGTGCTCTTTAATACACCTTCCTGATTGTATTACATTATATTCCTTGTACAATATAGTACAGTTATTAGATGGCGTTTTAAATTTGTTTTGAACATTTTTCCAGTAAACAATGAAACAACGTGCATGCACCAATAATGACAGAACTACCCAATTCAGAACATTTCTATCATAAAAGTCTTCTCAAATTTCTAGTAATATTGCAATAGGGAATGGATGGCAAACTGATAACAGGTTCATAGTTACTAGGTATCTTCACCAAAAAGGACTGCAGCATCCACCCCTTTACAATACAGTACAGTATCAGCAATGCATCTACCTACTGTGGGAGTAGAACCCACAGCCTTCTGCATCAAAAGGAAAGCACACTACCTGTTGTGCTGTTAACAATGCAAGTAGACTTAGCTTAAGCAGCAGTAAACGTTTGTTCCCCTGCAGCTCTCAGCTTCTTGTAAAATCTACTTGACACTCAGCTGTATCTCTGAACTTTGCAGCACAAGAAATCTGGAAAAAGCCAAAATTTAGGTGGGGGGGGGGGGCACCAAAAAAAAAAAAACAAGGACACATTTTAAACATTGCTTATATAATGTTGGAAAGTTGCTAGAATGAAATGTTGTGTTACCACTATACATTTCACTGCCAAGTATTGAACCCAGGACCTTGTGCAAAATAGTCAGAGTAACATACCACTATACCAAATCATCTGTTGTATGAAAGGGAAGAAGACTGGAACTTAAATGGCTAACATTTAGCGAATTCAGTTCTCACCATAGCTGCCAACATGTTAGCACAAAACACGTGAACAAAGCCAATAATGGGGGAATATAGCCCCCAAACATATTCAGTGAATTTAGTTGTCACCATAGCTCTCAACCTTGGCACAAAAAACCTGGACAAAGCCAATAATGGGGAAATATAGTCCCAAAAAATCGAGACAATTTTCAAATATCCATCTTATAAACTTAGAAAATTGCTGTAATAGGTTTGTGTTACCATGAAGAATATAAAGTCTGAAATCCAAATGCTTGTCATTTTTATTTATTTAACATTTGTTAACCAGGAAAATCTGACTTGAAACAAAAGCCATTTTTCAGCAGAGGCACAGGAAGAAACACTCCAGATACATGTCTTTGTAAGATGGGAGGACACCAGAGCAAACCCACACAAACACAGTGAGGACATGCACATGACACACAGAAAGCACCCCAGCCAAGAATCAAACCAGACAACTTGTAGCTGTCATGCAAGAGTGCTACCACTGCACTACTGACTGCGTTCAGAACTAAAAATGCAGAAACCATAGATTTTATGAGGAACAGAACAAATATGAGGCAAACATCTGCAAAATTTTTTTACAAATGGTGGTGGGTAGGGAATTCAGGCTCTTGCCACTTGGGACCAAGAGTACAGGGTTCAAGCGTTATTCTCTACCCACCACAATGTAGCACCTGGGGTATTTCACACACACTGGTTATAAAAAGTGTACACACCCCTGTTAAATCATTTCACACTTTTCCTACCTTTAATGTGACCTATAACCTGTACAATTCGATTGAAAACAAACGAATCTGTTAGGGGAAAAATATAAAAAATAAAAAAATGTATAATAAGCTGGTTGCATACGTGTGCACACCCTTAAACTAATACTTTGTTGAAACACCTTTTGATTTAAATTATAGCATTCGGTCTTCTTGGGTACATACCTGCCATCAATTAAAGAGACTCTGATTAAACCCAAATAAAGTTCAGCCATCCTAGCAGGATTTTCCTGACATTTACTCAGTTGCCTGCTACATCAAAAGCCATCATTCACAGAGAGCTTAAAAGCATCAAAGGGATCTCATTGTTGAAAGGTATCAGTCAAGAGAAGGGTTCAAAAACATTTCCACAGCATTGGATATACCATGGAACACAGTGAAGACAATCATCAAAAAGTGGAGAAAATATGGGCCAACAGTTGTGTTGCAATCCTAGAGAAGTTACTGTAGTGGAGAATTAGCTGCAGGTTTGAAAAGGACTGTGAAATATAATATATATAGCTCTAAATGTAATTATATTTGGAAAAGTGACCTGCATATGTCATGTGATACACAACATTTTCTAGAGTGTTCTATCAGAATATATACCTCAATGAGCCATCATAATTTAAAGATGAAGTTGGGAGGGCAGAGACCCATATGTTCAAGACTTGTGGAGCAGGAGAATTCAAAACACAAAGGCATTTTTTTTTTTTTAGCTTTACTATAGCACCGTTGTATTCAACAAGGACCAAGACTGACACACAACAGAAAATTACTAAAGGAAATTAAACAAGGAGAGGTATTTGTAAAAGAAAAACATCTCCAGGATGTGCCAAGTATTGGCGGAATGTTCAGACTTGCAAATCCAACAAGTGGAGGGGTACGATGTACTTCAAAAGTGGCGCACAGACCAACAACATGAAAAGAACATGGAGGAATTAAATTAAGATGGCATATTATATTAAGGGCCATATTATTTATAAATACTACTTTTATAGCCCTTGTATTAGATGCATATCAACATGTTTGTAGCTTTCCATCAAGCTCAGTCAATCCATTCTCACTCAAGTATGGTAATGTATGTATATATGGTGTTGATGTAGTGTACAAACTGTGGAAGATCAGCCCGAAAACAGACGTGAAAAGTAATCCTAAAACTGATGAGAGCCTTCCCAAGCAAAAATAACATTACTATACTACTGTAAAAGTGCAGCTTCTGTTAGTCCCATACATTCTGGAAAATAGGAAAAACTGGAAATCAAAAATAACCACCTCAGCTAGCAGAATTTCACTAATAGAAATCCGGTAATGTAAGCATAGTACAAATAACTTGCAGCTTAAGGGGAGAAGCACCACACACACACACCAAATGGAGCTCACCTGTAGAATATCCAGTTGAATGGAGCACTAAAATCCAAGTCACCCGCGACACACACGCACTAAACGGAATGGAGCTCGGTCCAACGGAGCAGTAAAATCCAAGTTCCCCGTGCACTGAAATCCAAATCCTGCACCGCGAGAGCTCAAAACTCACCTCACCTCTTTCCTGACTGGAGCTGCCTGCAGATGAAGCAGTCCAAAGCTCCTCTGTTCTGTGCTGTCATCACCGCACAGACTCCTGGGCATCTGTGGGGCTGAGATGCATTCCCCTCTATCCAGACTACCGACAAAGGCAGTCTGGTGTTCTGTCTGAGTCCCCAGTGCATGCGCGGAGTTCCAGGACTTATGATTTTAAATGTTTTTTTTTTCTTGTCTTTACTTTTTTGTTTTCTTTTTGCTTTGCTTTCTAGGTGAGGGGGCTGCAGTCCTGCAGTCCTATAGCACGAGCCACCCCCGCCTCTCACACCTCTTGAATCAGAGGCACATGAGATATATGCATATGACCCTTATGAACATTTGGTGTTTCAGCTATATGGCGATTCTGAATGCCCATGACTTATTTCTTTTTAGGTAATTTCAATGAACAATTTCAGGCCAATAAAGCCAAACCCCACTAGCTCTGGATATGCATATTTCCCCCTTGTTATGAAATCATCAGCACAGCACAGGCTGTGACTGGACAAATCACACCTTGCTGCACCATCATATCCAACTGGACCTTGACTTGTTCTTCATAGCTATAGGAACTTTGCCGGTCTGACCACTGGACTGACCTCTGGTTCTATTTTCATGGAGTACACAACTGGAAGTTTGCCCAACCTGTCATTGAAAACATCAGCATACTCTGAGAAAATGGCATCAGTGAAGCTGGAACAAGGACATGTGTTTACATGATGGACTTCTTTGGTAAAAGAAAGTAGTTTATTCTCAAACTGTCTCTTGAGATCTAATAATGACTGCAGAGGTCTTCAGAATGCACAGAATTGCAAGCTGTAACTGTTCACTGGTGAATAGCATAAAAACATTACTGAGCCTTTGGTTTAGGTTCATAGGTTCATAGGTTCATACTAGGCTATCTGCCCGAGGGCATTTACAAGCCTAGCCCATAGTTTTGTGGCTTACGCCACCCCTTTAGTATGGGGAACTATACCCATTATTTTGCTGTGCCTCTGTTGAGCAGTGACACTGAGGTAATCCCTGGGGTATATCTGCGATCTCCCATCCATTGGTCAAGATTTCTCTTGAACAAGGCCAGCGAGGTGCTCTGCCTCACATATACCGGGATTTTATTCCACAGCATAGGGAGTCTTTGGGTGATGAATCTATCCCTCCAGCACGTCCTATTAATAGCCGTGTCGAGGTTTAAGTCTCCCGCCCTTGTGACTCTGACGGATCTAGATTTTTGAGGTGAAGCATATTCATCAAATCTGGGTTTGACATGGCCTTGTATGTTAGGCAAAGGTCACCTCTGAGCAAGCGGTAAGCGACTGAATAGAGCTGGAGTTCTTTCAGTCGGGCAGCATAGGACAGATGTTTGAGACCCTTTATCCTTTTGGTGAGGAACTTTTGTGGCCTCTCCAGCTGCTGCAAGTGTCGGGTCAGATACATTCCGAATGGGGCATTGTACTCAATCATTGGTCTGATGAGTGATGAGTATAGGGAGACTATGACCTCCCTTGATCTAGATGAGAATCCCTTCATGATAAGGTGGGCAATGTAGAAGGTCTTCCTAACTACTTTAGCTACATGGGCGTCGAATGACAGACTACTATCAACCTGGGTCCCCAGGTCCCTGATAACTTCTTCTGTGCTCAGTGGATTGCCACCTATTTGGTAGCTAGGGGTAACCTTGTTTTTCGAAGGGTATGACTATGCATTTTTGGCATTTAACTTTAGGCCATGGCTCTGGCACCAGTTATCCGTTTCTGTGAGACCCTTCTGAAGGATATCTGTGTCAGATGTGTTTTCTACTATGGCGCCGAGTTTGCAGTCATCTGCAAACTTTGTCAGCCATAACCCTCCTGTGTTTGCTTGTACTTGAAAAGTAGATGCCAAACAAGAGTGGGCCCAGGACTGAGCCCTGTGGTACACCACTTGTGACAGGCTTTGAGTCTGACATGGTGCCAGCAACTCTGACCCTGTGGGTTCTGTCACTCAGCCAGTTTGCAACCCATCTTGTGATGTATGGGTTAACATTTAAGCTGATGAGTTTTTCAATGATACCCGAGTGGGGTATTGTAACGAAGGCCTTCGCCAGATCGAGGTAGGCTGTATGGACTGCCTTTCCCTCATCAATGGCTTTGGTGACTGTTTGAAAAAAGTCAACCAAGTTTAGAAGGCATGATCTGCCTTTGACAAAGCCAAACTGGGATGGATCCAAAGTCTGCAAATTCCCTATGTCTTTATTTATGAGGTCCATTATGATCCTCTCCATGGCTTTGCAGATAAGGCTTGTCAAGCTAATGGGCCGGTAATTTCCAGGGTCGGTGGAGGCACCGCCTTTGTGAAGTGGGACCACAGTTGCAGTGCGCCACTCCTGGGTACGTGCGTATCCAGAGGTAAGACTATGATTAAACAGCTGTCCTAGCTGTGGGTTTAATTCCTCGTTGAGTTCGTGGAGCACACAGCCGGGGACACCATCAGGTCCCATGGATGCTGTGTTTTTTGCTTTGGAGAGAGCAGTTCTCACTTGGGCGTTGGAGATGTTTGGGGGGCTGCAATCGCTTGATATAGATATCTCTCCTTTTGGGGGGGAAAGGGGGGAGAAGTTTGCACTGAACCTGTCAGCCAGTATGTTGGCAATGTCTGTAGGATCAGTAATCTTCACATCATTTTGAACTAGTTCTGAGCATATCTGGGAGTTTCCTCCCAGGTTTCTAACATAGCTAAAGAAGGCCTTATGATTGTCTTTTGAGTCTTTAGCTATTTTTCTCTCAAAATTTGCTTTGGATGATTTTATGAGAGCTCTTAGTTTTTTACTTATAGTGATGAAGGGTGTGTTACCTTTTAAGGATTTTGCTCTATGTTGTAGGAGCTTCCTCCTTTTGTTGTAGAGTTTGTTTATGGCTGGGGTCCACCAGACTGGACGCTTGCCTTTTGTACAAAGAGTCTTTGTTTTGCTTGGGATTGCCTTATCCATGCAGTCCTGCAGGTGCTGGTAGAAGGCATTTGTAAGTGATTCAGCGGCTTGAGTACTGTTTTCTGCCGGCTCGGGCGCCTTAAAGGAGACCACACTAGTCTTTAGAAGTGTGAAGTCGGCTTTCGAGAAGTTCTTTACTGTGGTCTTTTTATTTCAGGTGGGGTGGGATGAGGACCTCCAGCGAGATTAGTTTGTGATCTGATCTCACCAGTGAGGGGTATACTTCCGGTGTTGAACATTGTGCTCCCATGTTCGTGATAATGAGATCAAGTATGTTTTCTCCTCTTGTGGGGATGGTGACTAGTTGTTCCATGGCATTTGAGTTTATGAATTCCAGGAACTTTTGGGCTAGGGTGTTTGGGCTTGAGTAGTGTTCCCAGTCTATATTAGGGTAATTGAAGTCACCTAGTATGATGGTGTTTGGTGATACATTTATCCCTCTAGTGTTTTCAGGAAGGCCATGTGAGGTTCCTGAGTTTGTGAGGGTGGCCTGTAACATGCTACAATTTGTAGAGCAGTCTTGCCTATGGTTAATTGCACCTGGATGGTCTCCGATGCATCGTGCGTTGCCACCAGTCTTGAGGTGTGGGTGTCTTTGATGAATATGGATACCCCACCTCCTTTCTTGGTATTGTCCGGATTTTGGGGCCGGAACGCATGATAAGAGGTAAAACCTGATAGTGCTGGGGTGTTCTCAGGAGCCTTGAACCAGGTTTCTGTCACTGCACAGACATCGATGTTCTCCATACTGAGAAGGGCCTCGAGTGCGTGCATTTTGAGATTTAGACTTCTGGCATTGAGCAGCATTACCCTTAGTTTTTCCTTTTTGTGTTCTAGGGTGGTAGGTTTAGAATTTGAGCCTTGCCTAAAAAGGCACTATGGGGTGGCAAGAGCCTTTGCCAATATCCGAATCCCAGGGTGACAGGTGCAAGCCGTCCCTTGCGAGCAGCGTGGCTTGTCCAGCATGTCATCCCAGGCAGACAGACATTGGATCCCCTTTGAATGACACCAGAGTTTAAGCCAATTGTTAAAGCTGATCATCTTATCTCTGTATTGTGGCATCATTCTTGGTGAAGGTAGGATACTGCTCAAGGTCAGGGTCATACCTGCCTGGGCTACATAATCAGAGAGCTCCTCAATGTCTCTTTTCATGTAGTCCAGGAGAGGTACGTCTCAGGTCGTTTACACCAGCGTGGACAATGACTGAGTCGTATTTGTACCTGCTGTTGAGAGACCTGAGTGCTTGCGTTATGTGGCGGATTCTAGCGCCCGACAGGCAGCTTACTGTGACCTTCTCCTTACTCAGTCTGGTGAGCGGGACGTCAGTGTGTCTGACTATGGAGTCACCAATGACTAGTGTGTCTGGCATTGTGTTTGGCCTTAAGGGCTGTGACTGTTTGACACTCTGACTGTGAGGTCTATGTGTTGCAGGTGTTGTGTTCTGAGGTGGTGGTTGTTTGGGTGTCTGCTTTGGTGGCCTCTGCTGTTTTGGTAGATTTTTGATCAGAGCCGCGGAGTATGTCTTTGTGTGTTTATGTGTATGATTTGAGGTTGTGATGGTACTATGTGAGACTGGGTCTATAGTGTGTGTGGTAACCTTCTCCTCCTGACTGGTCTTGCCAGTCCTATGTTGAGAGCTCAGCCTCCAGTTTGGCCGTATAGTTGCATCTCTCGCATGTATTTGTGTTTTGTGGGAGGAGGAGAGGGTTGTCTGTGTACATGAGGCAATTGTAACATTGCCTCAATATTCCCAGGTTCACCAGCTGAGCAGGAGAGGACACTAGCAACTGATCCCTCGACATGCTAGAAGGACTGGACAAAAAAACTTTAAAAGAGATTCCGGGGACGTGGGTGACCGAGAAATGGGGTTTGCCTTTTGGGGTGCTATCTATAAGAGTACCGTATCAAGGTAATAAGTACTGTAGGAGCAAGTGCTAGGTTTAACAGATAGAGAAAAGTCTACTTGGAGTCAAGTAGAGATGATCTTTAGGTATTAGAGAAAGTGCTAGTAACAGGGATGCTTAAAGGTAAGATTGAAAAGAATGCACTCTGCAGTGTGCACTAGAAGTTAGATATGAAAGTAGGTAACTTGAGTTTTACCTGTTTAAAAGTTAAGGTTTAGTGGAGAGTTACTATTTTTAAAACAGTAAGATGGTCTGAAAGGGGTGGTTACTTTTGTATTTTGGTGCTATGAAATACTGTAGGATGGCCAATAAATTTAAGTAATTGAAGTGGTAGGATTTCAAAAGTGATGGTTTTGTGATTACTCACATAAGCCAGTGAAAGTAGAGAGAAATGAGATATATGGTCAGATTAACATAAGAGGGGCAACTAGAAAGACAGTGGTATTTAACAAGACAACTTAAATGGGTGGGAGGGAGGAAAATTCTGCCTGACTCAGAACAGAGAGCTGTGGTCTCTTTGAAGTTTTAATATGCTGTTAGAACAGAATGCAAGCAAAACACAAGATAAAGAAAACAAACTACAGTATTCAAAATATAGAAAGGCAATACAGTAATACATAAATAACAGCAAACTAACCTTTCCTTCACAGCAAAGTGTAGCAGAGTCTGGATGAGCCTTTCTGGTAAAGCTCTGAAATGTTTTAGTTTACTCATTAAATAGAAATTTTAGTTCCTAGCTCCACCCCCTCTGTTAACAAGTGATTAACCTTAAGTGACCTCTTCTGTCTTATGAATGAGTCCTTAATTAATCAGTTCTAAATTCTGCCTGACTCAGAACAGAGAGAGCTGTGGTCTCTTTTGAAGTTTTAATATGCTGTTAGAACAGAATGCAAGCAAAACACAAGATAAAGAAAACAAACTACAGTATTCAAAATATAGAAAGGCAATACAGAAATACAAAAAATAACAGCAAACTAACCTTTCCTTCACAGCAAAGTGTAGCAGAGTCTGGATGAGCCTTTCTGGTAAAGCTCTGAAATGTTTTAGTTTACTCATTAAATAGAAATTTTAGTTCCTAGCTCCACCCCCTCTGTTAACAAGTGATTAACCTTAAGTGACCTCTTCTGTCTTATGAATGAGTCCTTAATTAATCAGTTCTAAATTCTGCCTGACTCAGAACAGAGAGAGCTGTGGTCTCTTTTGAAGTTTAATTATGCTGTTAGAACAGAATGCAAGCAAAACACAAGATAAAGAAAACAAACTACAGTATTCAAAATATAGAAAGGCAATACAGAAATACAAAAAATAACAGCAAACTAACCTTTCCTTCACAGCAAAGTGTAGCAGAGTCTGGATGAGCCTTTCTGGTAAAGCTCTGAAATGTTTTAGTTTACTCCTTAAATAGAAATTTTAGTTCCTAGCTCCACCCCCTCTGTTAACAAGTGATTAACCTTAAGTGACCTCTTCTGTCTTATGAATGAGTCCTTAATTAATCAGTTCTAAATTCTGCCTGACTCAGAACAGAGAGAGCTGTGGTCTCTTTTGAAGTTTTAATATGCTGTTAGAACAGAATGCAAGCAAAACACAAGATAAAGAAAACAAACTACAGTATTCAAAATATAGAAAGGCAATACAGAAATACAAAAATAACAGCAAACTAACCTTTCCTTCACAGCAAAGTGTAGCAGAGTCTGGATGAGCCTTTCTGGTAAAGCTCTGAAATGTTTTAGTTTACTCCTTAAATAGAAATTTTAGTTCCTAGCTCCACCCTCTGTTAACAAGTGATTAACCTTAAGTGACCTCTTCTGTCTTATGAATGAGTCCTTAATTAATCAGTTCTAAATTCTGCCTGACTCAGAACAGAGAGAGCTGTGGTCTCTTTGAAGTTTTAATATGCTGTTAGAACAGAATGCAAGCAAAACACAAGATAAAGAAAACAAACTACAGTATTCAAAATATAGAAAGGCAATACAGAAATACAAAAATAACAGCAAACTAACCTTTCCTTCACAGCAAAGTGTAGCAGAGTCTGGATGAGCCTTTCTGGTAAAGCTCTGAAATGTTTTAGTTTACTCCTTAAATAGAAATTTTAGTTCCTAGCTCCACCCCCTCTGTTAACAAGTGATTAACCTTAAGTGACCTCTTCTGTCTTATGAATGAGTCCTTAATTAATCAGTTCTAAATTCTGCCTGACTCAGAACAGAGAGAGCTGTGGTCTCTTTTGAAGTTTTAATATGCTGTTAGAACAGAATGCAAGCAAAACACAAGATAAAGAAAACAAACTACAGTATTCAAAATATAGAAAGGCAATACAGAAATACAAAAAATAACAGCAAACTAACCTTTCCTTCACAGCAAAGTGTAGCAGAGTCTGGATGAGCCTTTCTGGTTTGACTCTCTTCACCTACATAAGCAACAAGCTTTAAACAATTAGTCAAATTAAGTTGCTCACCAACTCTCACTTTAGCAAATGTTTCTGCTGACATAACATTACACTTTGAACTAGTCTCTAGTTTAAGCTCTGTACAGAATACTTCATTCTTTGCCAACAA